>NW_010330928.1:31965-50416 GCF_000700745.2 Antrostomus carolinensis
CATCCTCTATGAGGGCAGAAATAGCTGAAAAATGGCCTAAAGGAGCTGCTGCTCAAATCTCATTTCAGCAGAAAATTGCTTTATTTTTTTCTAGAAGGGGATCTCCATGTTGCCCATAAATAGCCCATTTTTTTTCGCTGCATCCTAAACCGCCCGGTTCTCCCCCATTCGTTTCACAGGGACAGAAAAACCCACTCCCAGCCATCAGCTGCAAACTTTGCAAACCCAGGTCAGCCTCAATTCACCCCAAACTCCTCCAACCACCGAGGTCAGCGTGCTCAGGGGATCAGGCTGAGCCTTCCAGTTCATCCTGAAGCTTTTTCCAATCCCTCTGGTCTTGGAAATTTGTCTCTTTACTGCAGATATTCATGAACTATTTCTTTTTGCTGGGCTGGAAGCGAGCACAGCCTGGGATAGATGGGTGAGCTGGATACCCCGTGTAAATCTCTGCTCTCAACCAGGAGGTTTTCCAGCATCATGAAACCATGAGGAATTTGCCTGAGTCAAATATCCAAATCACAGAATCCCAGACTGGTTTGGGTTGGAAGGGACCTTAAAGATCATCCAGTCCCAACCCCCCTGCCAGCAGCAGGGACACCTTCCACTAGACCAGGTTGCTCAAAGCCTCATCCAGCCTGGCCTTCAACACTTCCAGGGAGGAGCAGCCACAGCTTCTCTGGCCAACCTGGGACACTGTCTCACCACCCTCACAGTGAAGAGTTTCTTCCTCACATCTCATCTCCATCTCCCCTCTGCCAGTTTGAAGCCATCACCCCTTGTTGTCTCACTCCCTGCCCTTGGCCAAAGTCCCTCCCCACCTTTCTCATAGGCACTTGGTTTAAGTGCAAGCAATGCACCCACAAAACATTAACTCTTTTTAAAACTATTTCACCCAGTTCTTCCAAACACAGAAGAAAAATAAGGGTAAGGTGCTTATTTGGTTTGCAAATACTTACTGGTATTTTCACCTCCTCTGACTTAAAACTGATTTTAAGTGGCTGCTATAGGGAAATGCATCAGCGCTGGCGATGTGGCAGATGCTTTATACGGCGCCACTGGAACAGAGATTTCCACGTTAATTTTTGCACCTTTTTCCTCACAATCAGAAAAAAACCAACCCAGCTGCTTGGAGCAGCTCAGACCTCAAAGCGCTCCTTCACATGTGCGTTATTCTGATTGCTTTTATTCAGGGCCCCCAAGCTTCAAATCACTGTCGTGGCTGACTCTCTTCGAGGGGGAATTTATCTTCCCAGGAGAAGGACAATTCTCCATCCACACAATAGCTCTGTGATTGCCAACCATTTCCCTGCAGCCGTACTCACTCCCCTCTTCAAACCTGACATATCTGTCATTTTCCAGTGTTTAATCTCTCTATTTACACGTGCAATCAGAGCTGGAGAGGGAGGAGGGAAAAGCACATTTTAAGCCCATCTTAGGAAGTCACATCGTGGGTCGACCTTGAGAGTGAAAAATACAAAATTGCAAATAAAATAAGTGGTGAAGCTGGTGGCGGTCGCTGGAGTTTGCTTTTCACATCTTGCTGTTGCTGACATTTGGAAATAGCAGTATAGATATAAATATACATTTATATATTCGTAAGTATTTATAGATATATTTATTTTGGTTATATATATTTTTTTTTATATATATACAGATATAATACCTGCAAAAGGCACAAAGAGCTGCTGCAGCAGCTGATCTCTCGCTGTCCAAGGTCAAATCCTGCTCTAGGTGACAAACCCAAGGCAGGAAAGGAGGAACCCAAAAAGCTCATCAAATGGAAAAGAAAAATGGGAAAGTTGGATTTCTTGGGCTGCCTGGACCCTCCTATCTCTCTTGTTCTGTATAAACTAAATGTCACTGTATTGAAATTGGCTCTGAAAATTCCAGGCTTTACTGACTTTGTGGAAGCTCAAATATCCATGGGGTGAATACCTGGGTCCCAAGCCCCCAGGTAGGAGATGCTGAGTAAGATCCGATATGTTTCGAGCAAAAACAGTTCTAAAAAAGCCATGAAGAGGAGCCGATTTGGGCACCATCAACTGCAAAACCCGACTGTTGGAGCAGCCTGTCCCATCTGGAATATTGTGTCCAGTTCTGGGCCCCACAGTTCATGAAGGACAGGGAACTGCTGGAGAGAGTCCAGCACAGAGCCACCAAGATGATGAAGGGAGTGGAGCATCTCCCTGCTGAGGAAAGGCTGAGGGAGCTGGGGCTCTTTAGCTTGGAGAAGAGGAGACTGAGGGGTGACCTCATTAATGTTTATCAATATGTAAAGGGTGAGTGTCAGGAGGATGGAGCCAGGCTCTTCTCAGTGATGCCCAATGGTAGGACAAGGGGCAATGGGTGTGAGCTGGAACACAGGAGGTTCTGCTTCAACTTGAGAAGAAACTTCTTTCCAGTGAGGGTGCCAGAGCCCTGGGACAGGCTGCCCAGGGAGGGGGTGGAGTCTCCTTCTCTGGAGACATTCAAGACCCGCCTGGAACCTTCCTGTGTGATCTCATTGAGGTTCCTGCTCTGGCAGGGGGGTTGGACTGGATGATCTTTCGAGGTCCCTTCCCATCCCTGACATTCTGTGATTGCATTTCCAGATCCTAACCCAAACCATCCCAGCTCCCCGCAGCCGCCTCATTGAGCAAGAAAAATATTGATTTTTACAGTCTATTTGCTAAATCACCCTGAACTCCCTCAAAGCAAAAGCAAGTCATCTTCATCAGACAACCCGCCGTTCTTCCAGCCTTGCAAATGTTAACGGCGACGGAAGAAACTTGATTTCCAAGCAGAAGCTCTTAACCCATCTATTAAATACGAGACTTGATAACAGCGCTTACACACACCAGCAGCTGAAATCCCCAGGTCTTGCCTGGAATTTTTCTAATAAACCTGAGCTGAGAATTGCAAGCAGGTGTCGGCTTTATCAAATACACTTCGCTTGGGTTATTAGAAAAGTCATTAAAGACGTGATAATCTGGCTTACACAAGGGTAAGAGTTGGGTGGTTGCACATGACAATTACAGATAATGACTGGAGAGAAGAAGATTGATAAGGAAAAGATTAAAACCAAAATGTAATTTGTGCTACCTCGCAGTGGAGTGGTATATTGGAATAATATATCAAGTAGCAGATTTAGGAGTTGGGTGGCTTTTGTAATCGTTTTGGCTAAAAGAAATGTTAGTTGATTTTTGTCCAGGGGGCTAAAGAAAATAAAAATGTTTGTCAGCAGTAAGTGACAGAGATGAATGAGGATTTAACGAGGACGGACACAGCCGCACCGACACCCACCGCATTTCACGTAAAACAAAACAAAAGGTTAAAAGGTTATTAATATCCAGTGCTATCTGATGAATTTTTGTAGGGCACTGAAATATGTTCTCCTAAACAGAGAGGAATTTATTGCCTGTTCTCCAGATCAACAAGACATATTTTTAGATGAAGAAACAATTCAATTCTTATTAGTGATGTGAAGTTCAGGGCGTTTTTGTGCTCATCGTTAGCTTGGGTTCCCTGAAAACACGTGTGCAGGCGTTGGAGCAGCTGCAGGACATCTGCACACACCATCTCCTGAGCCCAAAGGGATTTGTGTGTGGATTTTCCACATCAATATGTGCATTTTTATGGTGTCTCATGATACAATCTCCAGGGTCTGTCCTGAGCCTGGTTTTGGGGCTCATAGGGCAGAGCTCCCTTTGCTGTGGTCCCTGCACCACTGAATTCCTCCTCAAGGTGGAATTACAGTTGGACTAGATGATCATAATGGTCTTTTCCAACCAAACTATTCTATGATAAGGTGAACAGATTACAAAACTTGCTAACCAATAATGGCTTTTCAAGAGTTTTCCCAGTAAAATTGTGTGGAAAACTGATGTGAAACAACTTCTACAAAGGAAAGCAACTCCCAGTCTCCCACGCTTCAAGAGGCTCCTGCACAAGAGGACACCCCGCAGCAAAACCCCGTGAATTCCTGGTATGAGCACCCGCTTTTGAGCGATGGATGGAGATGTTAATGCATTTCACAGACAATTCCAACATAAACACCATGGAGAAGTCGAGGCTTGGCCATATGGTTTTGCCAATATACTCATGAGCAGATAGGAGCACAAGAAAGGATCGAGTAATTTGGCGCCGTAAAACCATTCCAGCAGCAATGGTCCTTCCAGTGCAGCCCAGTCTCACTGGGGAACTGCTTTAAGCTACTGGGATAAAGCACTTGTGCTGGGATAAGCTGTATCTCCACCAGGAAAACACGAATCTAAGGCTGCTCCTTGCAACCCCTTTGAGTGGGCAAGTCCTCCATAGCTCATCCAACATGTCAGAGGTGGACATGCAAACCCACACTCATAGCCCGAGCTCTTAGAGATGGTCTTTAAGGGCATTTTTTTCTCCACGATGAGTTTGTAACACTATTTCCTACAAGGAGAGGCGGTGTTACGGGTTTTGCCTCCACACAGACCACAAATACTCCCAGTATTTGTGTGACTGTGCATTGCGTGCACGAGGAACACACTTATTTATCTCATCATCAAGAGCATTTCCAAAGTGCTTCACTGCTGCTGTGCTCTCCTTTTTGTGCTGATGCCCATCAAGCTCAAGAGATCCATGGGGGAAACAGCATTTCAGCTCCAAGACTAAGAATTAGGCCAGCAGTGTGTGACTGCAGCCCAGAAGGTCAACTGTAACCTGGGCTGCATCAGAAGAGGGGTGGCCAGCAGGGCAAAAGGGGGCATTGTCTCCCTCTACTCTGCCCTTGTGAGGCCCCATCTGGAGTGTTTTGTCCAGGCGCGAAGTCCCCAACACAAGAAAGATGTAGAGCTGTTGGAGCAGGTTCAGAGGAGAGCCAGGAAGAAGATCAGAGGGCTGGAGCACCTCTCTGCTGAAGAAAGGTTGAGGGAGCTGGGCTTGTTGAGCTTCGAGAAGAGAAGGCTCCAAGGAGACCTCACTGCAGCCTTCCAGTACCTGAAGGGAGCTTAGAAACAGGAGGGAGAGTGACTTTTGACATGGGCAGAGAGTGAAAGGACAAGGAGAAATGGTTTTAAACTAAGAGAGGGGAGATTTAGGTTGGATATTAGGAGGAAATTTTTCACCCAGAGGGTGGTGAAGCACTAGAGCAGGTTGCCCAGAGAAGCTGTGGATGCCCCATCCCTGGAGGCATTCAAGGCCAGGTTGGATGGGGCCCTGGGCAGCCTGATCTAATGGTTGGCAACCCTGTCCACAGCAGAGGGGTTGGAACTGGATGATCTTTAAGGTCCTTTCCAACCCAAACCAGTCTGTGATTCTAAGATCAGAAATATCACTGCATTTATCTGCTCCTGGAAAACAGATAATTAATGTAGTGTTGGGCTAATTGTTCTGCTCTGCAGCCAACTAAAGGCAGGTGAGGAGCCCTGAGTAACCCCAGAAACCCACCAGCCAGAAATACACCACATTTCAACACAGGAGACGAACATCTCCTGTCTTAGATCCTAGCCAGAAGGGATGCAAGCGTTACTGTACGCGATGACTTGCACAAGTACTGCCTTATTTATTCCACATGGCAGGCGTGAAGCTGTTTATATCCACGGGGAGAAAAAAACCCAACCCAAATGGGCAGGATTATTTCTTTTTCTCAGCTGTGCCCATTGCAGAATTGATTCAGCCGACAACCTGTGAAATACAGTTAATGAGCTTGGCTTTCTGTCGCTCTGGGTTGCTCTAAGGATGAGATTTCCAACCCTCTGATGTGTCAATTTTCCACTTCCAAATTCGGTCCGGGTTGTGGAAACAGAATATTAACTGTGATTCATGAGTATTAGCACTGAAAGAAAAATATTATCAGAAATTTGAAGTATTTATCCTTCTTTGGAATAAGCCTGGATGGAGTGAAAACGCTACTGTACAGCTTTAAAAGCAGACAAGCAAAAAAGAAGATTAAATGTTCACCACAAGCAACATAACTTCAGCTTTGGCAAAAAAACAATTTCTAGGCTTAGACTGCAAAGAAATACAGAGCTTTCCGCGTTGCTTTTGACAGGAAAAAGAGGGTTTTATGTTCAAGGTATGACTGAGTCCAGGCAACTGCCACTGTTATCACTTGGCATCCAAACAGAAGGAAAAAATTCAGTTGATGGGGAATTAATTACAAATTAATTTTTAAGCAAACAAGCTATCAGGGCTATTTAAACACCAAAAGCATCACCTGGATGGGATGTCTCCGTCCACTCACTTAGAGACTCCTCTAAACCCCGCAGGTCAGGAGGCAGCTCTTGATCAGAGCAGATGATATCTCATAGAATCATAAAATTCTTTGGTTGGAAAAGACATTTAAGATCATTGAGTCCAACCATACCTGTCCACTACTAAACTGTATCTCTGAGCACCTCGTCTAATCAGCTTTTAAATCCCTCCAGGGATGGGGACTCCACCACTGCCCTGGGCAACCCCTTCCAATGCCTCAGAACCCTTGCAGCAAAGAAATTCTTCCTCACATCCCATCTCAACTGCCCTGGTCACAACTGGAGCCCATTTCCTCTTGTCCTGTCCCTTGGGCCTTGGTTGAACAGACCCACCCCCACCTCTCTCCACCCTCCTCCAAGGGACTTGCACAGAGCCACAAGGTCTCCCCTCAGCCTCCTTTTCTCCAGGCTCAACACCCCCAGTTCCCTCAGCCACAAGGGAACTCAGCACACTTGTGCTCCAGACCCTTCCCCAGCTCCGTTCCCTTCTCTGGACACACTCCAGCACCTCCATGTCCTTCTTGGAGTGAGGGGCCCAACTCTGAACCCAGCACTCGAGCTGCAGCCTCACCCTAGCTGAGGAAGCTGGGGAAGGATGACTTCCCTGGTCGTGCTGCCCACGCTGTTTCCAATCCAGGCCAGGATGCCCTTGGCTTTCTTGGCCACCTGGGCACTCTGCTGGCTCATGTTCAGCTGCTGTTGACCAACACCCCCCTGCCCCCAGCAGCTCTCCAGCCTCTCTTCCCCAAGCCTGGAGCATTGGGTGGGGTTGTTGTGAGCCAAGTGCAGGACCCGGCACTTGGCCTTGCTGAACCTCATGCAGTTGGTTGCCGCCCATGGATCCAACCTGTCCAGGTCCCTCTATAGAGCCTTCCTGCCCTCAAGCAGATCAACACTCCCACCCAGCTTGATGTCATCTGCAAATTTACTGAGGGAGCACTCGATCCCTTCATCCAGATCATGGATAAAGATGTTAAACTGGACTTGCCCCAGCACTGATCCCTGGGGAACACCACTGGTGACTGGCATCCAGCTGGATTTAACTCCATTCCCACCATTCTTTGCACCCAGCCATCCCACACCCAGCAGAGATTGTGCCTGTCCAGGCCATTGGCAGCCAGTTCCTCAAGCAGAATGCTGTGGGAAACAGTGTCCAAGGCTTTACTAAAACCCAGGCTCACCACATCCACAGCCTTTCCCTCATCCACTAAGTGGGGACAATCTCACTGCAAAAAAGATCTGATGGGGAACCTCCTTTTCTGCTCGCTGGCTGCGCCGCTTCCACCCCTGGAACCTTCTTAAGCGCCACACAAACAACCACCTATCGCAGGTGCCATAAAAACCAGACGTATCGGAAAGCAACGATAATTTCACCTGCTTGTGCACAAGCAAAGACAATATTGGTTTTCCAATTCGAGCTCCCATCTCTATTAATTGGAAATGCAAATGTTGAGGAATTTTTTCAAGCGATATCCCAAGCCGGTAGAAGCAAGTGAGAGCTACACAAAATGTTTGATTTTAATAAACCAACCAGTTCAAACCAGGGGGAGATGAAGGTGTTATGCAAACTGTTAGCATGCAAGGCACACGCACGTCGGCGGGAAGGCTCCATGGACCAGCACGGATTATTCATCCAAAAGCAACATCTTCACCGAGGGAGCGTCAGACGCAGCCAAAGACCCCACAGAGCTGTCATGGAGGACGTCAGCCCTGTCCAAACACGATGGAAGAACTTTGCCCCCATCTGAATGGAGGGAACAGCTCATAACTCAGCTTCTAAATCCCTGCAGCCTCCTGATCCTGAGACAGAGGTGTCACCCCAAAGCAAGGGCAGGCGATGAGCTGCAGGGAGGATGGGTGGTCAGATGCTCAATGCACCCACAAAACCCATGGAAAGCAGCATAGGAGTGAACAGCTTTGCCCTTCTGTCCTGATTGCTTCCAGTTCGGACTTCAAAGGTAACTTTTCCCTCTGCTAAGAACTCCCTTGCAAAAGGAAACAAATCTATTTTCTATTGGTATCGTCATGGTTAAAAGAAACTTAATGATGGAGACTTTGCTCCACCAGAGATGGGATCTCAGCTCCAAAAATAACTCCCTTGTTACCTCAGGAGGAAAGCAGCAGCGCTTCCTGCAGATGTTGGGAGGCATTCAGCCATGGCTAACAGGGAAATTAGGGTGTCAGCTCTGCAATTTAAATACATCCTCTCCCTGTTACCCCTCCACTGGCTTCACGGTGGAGCTGAAAACACCGAACAGTCACATCATGGGAGCATGTAAATCCAGGAAAGGGCACACGGTTGCTGTAAGTCATGGTGGTGACTCTTTAGGATACATTAATTTTCCTCCTTGAGATCACCCAGACCATCCCAAGGGCTGCACAGAGAGCACGGTAACGGCCTTACCGTCTTCAGCAGCGTCCGGTTGTCCCTGAGGCTCCCCACCATGCCGATGAAGGAAACACCAAACATGGTGAAGCCCAGCAGGAGAAGGATGATGGCTGGAGCCAGGAAGATCCCTTCCAAGGTTTTGTGCTTTTGCCTCTCCACTTCAGCATAAATCCCAACGCACAGGATCACGAGGCCGAGGATCTGCAAGGGAAGCATGGGATGGGATTCAGACACCAACGAGGAAAAAGCAGAGGCTTCGAGGGAGAGATGGAGGTGAAAGACATCCCAGATGGCCAAGAAAAACCCACTCAGCTCTGGGACATTTAACATCCAATCCTAAAGAGTGCTGTCAGCACTTAGCGCATCCCCTTTGCTCGAGGCTGGGCTGCTCTTCCCAGGAAGAGGAAGAGGATGGGAAGAGGATGGGAAGAGGATGCATAACTGTGGCGTGATCAATCCAGCCGGACGGCTTTGAGCTGGGTTTTGCCAGGTTTTTCCTCTCCCCTTCCCTGCCCGTATCTTTACACTCCGTCTGGATGTTCAGCTTGGCCCTCACCTTGGGTTTGACAGATCCAGAAGTTTATAGTCATGAACCCAAACAACCCACCCTCCCAAATTCCACCCTTGGACAGCACGATCCCCAGCACGACTCATTTCACTCCATCATTTTTACATTTGCCTTGAGCACCCACTTGCACCCAAAACCCACGGCGAGCCACTCGCCCTCTCTTCCCATGCCAGCTCCAACAGTTAGAAACAAAGCCAACCGCACCGTTACAAAGCACTTTTGATCCTTGGATGAAAAGTGCCATAAAGAAAAGCAACGGATTATTTATGACAACCTTCCTCCCCCCTCTCCCTCTTCACTGAAACAGCTCTAATTGAAAAAGAGAGTCTAACGATGCCGGGATAAAGCAGGGCTCCAAAAAAGGCCATTTGCATCCCTTCAGCTCCTTCAACATCAAAGCCAACAACGCCATCCCAAGCATTTGGAGCTGTCAGGAGCCGTTCACATCGCGCCCGTCGGCCCCGCGGCGCAGCCGGAGGCGAGCGGCTTCTCAGCTGGCACGGAGCTGACACCTGAAAAGGTCAGCGAGGAAACCGAGAAGCATCTGGAGCCCTTTTCACGCTGTTTTTTTGCAGCCCTCCCCATCCCAAATCACAGCGGGAGGCTCCGGGGGGAAAGTCCGCGGCCGCAGACATCCACACTTAAAAACCTACATCTCCAAAAAGGAGAAAAAAATTCCTTTTTCTGCTCCTTTTCCACTGCTTTTAAGACCTTTTGGATCTTCTCACCTTTTCCAACCTTTCCAAGAGGCTTCATTGCTCCTAATGAGTTTGCTCAAACACTTCCTGCTAATTCACACCAATAATTCAAGCCTTAATTTTCATGCACAATCTTTGGGTTTTTTTAATTTTCATGCACATGCTTTTTTGGGGAGTTGATTTTTTTCTTCTCTACTCCGCCTGGACGCTATTTCTGGTGTGGTTTTTGTAGCCAGTTTATGTCTATCAATCACTGCCTGCTTCCAGGCTTCATCTCATCTAGAAAGGAACTGAAATCTCTCAGAAAGTGAAATTCAGACTCGTGATATTTTACAGCCATTTTCATTATTTGAAACGCAACAGACAGGCCTATTTCTGATAACAGGCTTTTAATCACCGTTTCATCTTTATACTCTATTTTAAGCACCAGGTTGGTGTGTTGGGATGAGGTTTGATTTAATGTTTATCTCTTACAGGGTGTCCAAGGAAATACATTTGGATTTGAAGGTGGGGGGTGGGCATTAATGCATCCCCCAATGATCCCCGCCGTTCCTCCCCAGTCAGAACCACTTTCTCTGTTTTAATTAATCCATCTGTGATGTGATTGAGGGAAGAGAGCACAGAAAGCGCGCAGAGCAAAGCCCAGAGGGGGTTTGAGGGCTGGATGCTGGAGGGGCTGATGAAGCAGAGAGCATGGGATGGTTCCACCTGCTAGCAAGGGAGAGAAACCCAGGAGGGTCTGCAGGATGGACACATATATTGCTTAAAAACAGCTTTTCCAGGGCTGAAAGTACCCTTAACAAATTTAAAGCGTGGGGCATGCATGAGGCTGATGGAGAGTGGTGCTGGTCCTTCCTCCCAGCATCACCACAGCCATCCCTTTGGCCAGGAAAACCCCGACCAGTGCCATCATGAGCATCTTTTTTTTTTTGGAGGGGAGCATGCATCTCTTTATTTGCCATGCAAATGTGATGGGGAAATACAAGTGCAATGGGGATCTCTGCACGGCGTGAGGAGATCCTGCTGGCAACCCAACCACACTGCGTGGCTTCGAGTTTCGTGGCTCAGAAAAGGCTGCGTGCTACGTATGTCCAAGCAACTCTAACTAGTCTCTGAGACTGACAAGCAAATATTGAGCTGATCCACCTGAATTTCTTGGCTCTCTCCTTGCTTGGCTCCAAGTTTAAAAGGTCACCCAGCCCCTTGCAACCTGCTTTGCTTTGCTAAGGATTACTGCTGCAGGCTGGACTCCATCTCCACACCCCGCCGGCTAAAAAACACCCTCTGATCACAAAATCACAGAATCCCAGAATGGCCTCAACTGGAAAAGCCCTTGAAGCTCATCGAGTCCAATCACAAACCCAACACTGACAAGTCCCCGACTAACCCATGTCCCTCAGCACTGTGTCTACACGACTCTTCAATCCCTCCAGGGATGGGGACTCCACCACTGCCCTGGGCAACCCCTTCCAATGCCTCAGAACCCTTTCAGCAAAGAAATTCTTCCTCACATCCCATCTCAACTGCCCTGGCCACAGCTGGAGCCCATTTCCTCTTGTCCTGTCCCTTGGGCCTTGGTTGAACAGACCCACCCCCACCTCTTTCCACCCTCCTTTCAGGGACCTGGAGAGAGAAAAAAAAAACAAAACCAAAACTAAACCCAAGAGTCCTTTCTGCTCAAAGTAGCTCAAAGCACAAGAAAACATCTTGCAAAGCAACACACACCTCGAGGCAGGGAAAGGATACACTGGCACATCTCCCAGCAAAGGCAGATTGCAAAGGAGGGCTTGCTGGAATATAACGAGGTTGGAAGGATGAGCAGGGAGCGATGTTGTTGCGAGATGGGTGACAGAGGATGGAAAGTAGCTGAGGAGAAAGGCCAGCATTCCCTGAAAAGCAGCATTTCTGTGAAAAAATAGTGGATTCGAAGCAAATCAGCGATATCAAAGTCTTTGCCAGGAGCAATGCATCACCATCAAAAAAAAACCTGTAAGGGGAATAACCATGTATTTCATCAAAAACCTGATTATCCCGTCCCCTTCGGCCGGAGATGAGCAACAAGAGCAGCAGGAAAAGTTTGCATCACCCCTTGCAAAGCCTGGCTGTTCTGGTTTCCATCACTGGGTTTCTCTGGGGGCTTGGTTTTGCCTTGTGAATTCAATCAGCATGGATATTTTTGATTCTTGGCGTCACAACTCTTTTCTACCACCCACACTTGATGACATGGTGAAGCACATAATGAAGTTTGCTGGTAAATCCTCTGTAGTTACATATTAATTGTGTGGTGATCACCTTAATACAAGGCAAACACCAGGATAGACAGCAGCCGGTAATTCCAACTGCTCTGCAATGCATCTAAGAGAAAAAGCAAATCTGCACTTACTCTCTAACGAGAGGATAATTATACTATTTCTATATGATAATAACCACACAATCAAACCAGCACCATGGGGACAGCCAAGGAGGTGGCTGCAACTCCACCCGACCTTGCGGTGAAGACGTCCTGTATCAATTCTCCTCTTACAAGCTGGGAAGAAATCACCTTCAGGTTTTAATTTCAGCCCCACTTGATTTTAGTGCTTCTTGGAGTTTGTAGGAGCTGAACAGGCAGGGGATGGAGAGCAGCGAGCAGTCGCTCCAGGATGTCCAACCTCCACTGCCACCTCAAAATGGACCCCCATGACACGCTCTCCTCCCTCCCTCCCATACTCCTGGATGGGTAAAATTGCAAAGTTGAATTTCTCAGCTCGATATAAGTTGCTATGATTGATCCTTCCCCACCTTTGCAGCCCATTTCCAAAGCTGTTTCGCTCCAAGCTGGTCTCTTTTTAGTGGGATGAGATGTTGGTTTTCCTCTCCAGGCATTTCTAACGCAAGGAAAGAGCTGGAGGGGGAATTTGGGGACCTGGGAAGGAGAAGAGTTAAAGGTGGAAGTCTCTGGTAGAAATCCCTGTCCCACTGACTGCAGAGTCTTTTAGAGGTCTGGATGTCAAGAAGTCATCTGAAAGGCAAAGAATGAGCAGAAAATAATAGAATACACAGCTCTGATGGTGCTGGCAGGGTTTGGGGGGTGCCAAACGGGTGGTTGAGCTCGCAGCTAACCCACAGTGGGTTAGGAAAGTTTGCAAAGCTCTCTTCAAGCCACAGGCTTCTTGGTGCTTGTGATCACTCCTCCATCCTTGTACAACTTGGCTTTGGCACAGAGGCAGCTACCTGATGCCATCAAGAGACGTGCACGGTCCTACCAGTGCTAACAAGAGACATACACAGTCCTACCCTGACCTAAAAACCCAACTAAATCCCTAAGAGATGCCACATTCCCTTTGTCCAAGACCCAAAAGTTACTCTCAGCCAGATGCAGAGCAAACAGGTACCACGAATCCAAGGGGACGTTAACACAGCCAAAGCAGTGCGACCTGAGAGGCTGCCAAGGGCCGGGCGGCAGACGCGGCTCGTTCCAGGCTGAACGGCATTAACTGGATGAGTCAACGTCGCGCTAACGCGAGGCAGAAATTTCTCCTTATTCGAGAACACCAAGTCACGATGACGGTGGCTTCAAGCCCACGCAGACCCCAGCAGCCAGATGATGTGAGTCAGAGCCCTGGTCTGAGGAGGAGCAAAGGGGATGGGGCATCACTTCATTCTCCATCCAGGATGACCAGAGGTGCAAAACTAAAGGCAAAACTCTTGTTTTTCAAATCCCCAGCTCACAGCAAGATCGTTCTTCCCAGCTTTTGAAGACCCATCTGCCTTCAAATTAGCAGCTAAGGTTCTCCTGTTCCTCCTCAGAAGGTTTTCTTGCCATGTGCAGGCAAGAAACCACGATATAGAAAGTGCTGAATGCTTTCAGTCATTAAAAGATAGACTCATAGGATTAATAATACATCGATTAAATAAATCGTATAATGCTTAACTGCCGACGGCACGTAGGAACGTAACAAATTACGCTTTTATAAGGGTCAATTAAAAAAGCACTTTTCAATTTTATGGGAAAAGTAAGAAAAGGAAAGAAGTGTTCCTTTTTGAAAAGAAAATTTCAAATCTATGCTCTGCTGAATCCTCCACAACGAGGATTAAATCTGCCTGTATAAAACCAGCCGGTCCAACCCACGACACTCAAACCTCTCTGGCCTTTGCTCCGTGCTTGGTTTAAGGCCACTCTCTGGCTTATCCCACGCTACTTTAATGATGTTCCCACCTATAAATAAGTGTGTTCATTACAGGAAAGCACTGGAAAGGATCTAGAAGCACTAGATCCAGTTTTCTACAGGTTGGGACAACCCTACGCTAGAAAACCATGATGCATCTCACCCCAAACCTCCTCGATGCTTCACAGTGAATCATAGAATCCCAGACTGGTTTGGGTTGGAAGGGACGTTAAAGCTCATCTAGTTCCAACCCCCCTGCCAGCAGCAGGGACACCTTCCACTAGACCAGGTTGCTCAAAGCCTCATCCAGCCTGGCCGAGAACACTTCCAGGGAGGAGCAGCCACAGCTTCTCTGGGCAACCTGGGCCAGTGTCTCACCACCTTCACAGTGAAGAATTTCTTCCTAATATCTCATCTAAACCTCCCCTCTTCCAGTTTAAACCCATTTCCCCTTGTTTTATCATTAACTGCCCTTATAAAAATCAACTCAAGTCTTATCCTACTCAATTTTTACTCAGAGGGGTTAAATTTTCAAAGCTTTCATGCAAAACAAGTGAGAAAATCCAACGCAATTATATTTTATCACGTGCATTTGGACAGAGAGAAACCCAGCCCCAGTCATGTCTGGTTAACAAGGGTTTGACGGGTTCGGCAGCACCGTTGAATTAACACAGCGGTGACGTGTGCAAATGAGGCCAGAAGTAGGTCAGGCAGCTGGAAAGCTCACAGGAGCCGCGGGGTCCACTGATGGGACAACATCCCCGCGTGAGGATCGTCCCAGGGTTGAAGGCAGGCTGGGTTGCAGTGATTCAAATTGGCTTTTTTGCAGCTATTTTTGAGTTGTCAGGAATTTATTGAGTGTCTTCTTGCTGGTGGATATGCCAGGAGGCCCCACTGAGGCCACTAAAATGCCATAGCAATTAAAAACCATCTGGCATCGAGATTGTACTGGTTCATCCCGTGGTCAATCTACGTTTGCAAAGTGCAGCCCTGACCTGGGTTCAGATTAGTCCGGAGAAAAAAAATCTGCACCTCCTCCCCATCCCTTAAAGGCATTCAGGGAAATGTCAAACCAAGCAAAACTCAGCTCTTCAGAGAAACCAAACCCACAGTGACGGGTTTTCCTGCAGATTCATTTTGCAAGCACAAATACTGCACTGTCCCTACCCAAAAACTCAAACTGCAGCTACAAACGAGTTAAGAAATCTGGATTTTTTTTGTCTCGCTGGGTGCAGTGGGAGGATCCTGGCCACCCTGAGGGGATACTCCAGTCTCCTCTCCCCTCATGAGCCTTCCTACCCAGCAGGCCACAAAGAAACCAGTGAGATATTCTACCAAAAAACCTCTTTTTTTTTCTTATTCTCATTCACGCCCTAGGGTGGGAATAAATCATTTGGTGCAGTGAGACAACAGGCTTCACCATCCCCAGCGAGCGAGGGTGAGCGCTGCCCTCCCGATGAGCTCATTGACTACAAAATAAATAAATAAGGAAATAAAAAGCATTTTCAAATTCTGCTTGTAACCCCGTTTACCACTCACAGCCCACCTGGGAACTCGCACAGGGATTTCTGTGATTACACCTATACAATTAGATATAGATACTGATGTACACACCCAGCAGGCAGCCCGTGCACGGGGCAAAGAGGATTAATTAAACCTCAGGAGGAAATATCTGTAAATCTGGACTGGATTATGCAAGATTAACCCCAGGAAGGTGCTAGTCCCATCTCTGATGCATTAATTGAGGATGCACAGAGCATAAAGGGACTGGGAATTTCTTGTTTCCCCCGCCCCTGCTCCGACACGTGCTTGCACTGCCCAGGTTTCAGGGAAGCCCTCACCCCGACTGTAGCTCAATGATTCCAAAACAAGCTTTATTTTTAACTCTTAAAATAACCAACCTGGCTAAAATACCCACCACTCGATGGCTGCTTTCACACCTCGCCCCTATTGAACGATGTCAAGGCAACGGCCAAGACGGGCAGGGGGGATCCAGCTGGCAACGCCACCCGACGCGTGATTGTGTGATCAAAACATGAAATTTCTGTGTTTATTCTCCAAATATCCAAAATGTGACTCAAAGGATTTGTGAGAGTGGCTCTGGGGATGGGCAGTCCCAGGGAGGTGCTCTTAAATTTACCAAAACCCACAGTTTCACCCAAGATTGCCTGTTTTGGACCCAGCTAGCGCCAAGCACAAGAGGCTTCACAACACCAGCTTTTAATGCACAGATTTGATGCCTTGGAAGGGGAAATTTTGACACTGAAAAGTAGAATCCAGCCCGCAGGGGTGGTACAGTGGGGGGGAAAGTCAGGGAGGACAGAAAAGCAACCAGAGCACCTACCGAAAAGAGGGTGGCATAGGTGGACAGAGCAAATTTGATGCTGTAGTAATAGAGGTGGGAATTTCGGCACTCGGAGCCTTGAGCCATCCTTGTAGCTCCGGCGAGAGGGGTTTGCTCGTTGCCCACCGGACCCTCCCTGCTCCGGCCGGCTCCTGCCCTCCGCTGCCGAGCTGAAAAAGCGTCCACATGCACACAGGCAAAGCTTGAACTTGAACTGCTGCTCCAACTTCCGCCTGGCAGGAGCAGAAAGCAATTAGAGGGAAGGCAGCAGCGGCACAAGCGGCCGCCGTTAACCCTTTGTTGAATTCGTTGCTTGGTTTTGCTGCCGGGAACAAGAGCAAAGCTCTGTTTAAATGGATTGACTCCAACAATTATCCCAAAAAATGGGTGCACGGGTGGATCTCTAGGAAATTTTTAACAGCAAATGTGTTGCAATCGGGACCTCCTGCCCTTGTCGATGGGTGAAAGAGCCTGTTGCCATCCTGCAGCCATCACAGGAGCAATCCTGCAGCAGCAAAGGGTGAAGTGACATCCCAAAATCTAGCAAGAACGGGGATAAATGCCCCCGGGGCAGGTACTCAGAGCCCAGGACTGGAGGGAGATGTCCAGATTTACCTGTTGTAGCTTGTTACTGCAGCACCACCTTCTTTTCAACACCACCTTGAGCCGCCCAGCACCTGCGGGAATAGGAAGGAGGAAAGAGAAATTATTACACCCAGGCTCAGTGACGTTTCACAGGTGAAATAAAAGGTGTGGGGAGCAAGAAACCAGCAGCATGAGACCACACAGCTCCTAGAAGGGTTTGTATGGCCGTACAAATATAATACTAGAAAGCGTAAAAGTGAAAGTTTTATTAACTATCTGATACCTTCTGATATCTGCCAGGTTGTGACTGCACAATAGTGTGACTAGAACCCATATTTACTACCCATTATGTGCAGCTGACATAAGTATCAATGGTGTATGGTACCAAAAATAACAGAAAATTTTGCTGGAGCTTCATGAAATCAACGTTGCTTGATTTATATTTCTTAAAAAAGCAAAGAGAGGAGCTTGGAAAGGTGTGTTTGTAGTTGGTCTCCTTGGAATCGGAGGAGCACCCAGCACAGAGAAGCACCCAGCACAGAGAAGCACCCTTCATTTCTGCACTTGACTCAGTGTGGATCAGAGATGGGAAGAAGAAGCTGCGTCGTCTGCGATGCGGCTCGTGGCCTGGGAAACGTTTAAAAACCCCAGTTCTTGGGAGGAAGCTGCTGCTTCTCTCTTGGGCAGCCAGACAGAGAATTTATAGCAAGGTTGGAAGAAGTAACAGTGACTCAGGGCTGCACCCGAAGATAGAGCCCTGAGGAGCTGTACTTACCCAGCTCTGAGCAGATGTAGAATAACTCAGCACAGCAGAAGAGATCGTGTCTCTTTAGTATATAAACTGCGAGAGTAAGAGCAGAGATGGGATGAGAGTTATACAATAATCAACGGCCAGATCCCAAACGCTGAGGATATTACACTTCAGGATATGATAACGGGGTGAAACATGTCCCAAAAATGATATTTCTGGACATGATTGAGCTACAGCTGGCTGGGATGAGGCTGAACGAGCAAAGAGAGGAGTCAACGTTTCTCCTAATTTTCTAAAACTAATCTAAAGTGAAATTTTAGTGTGTTAGATCCTGGTTTATAGCAGCACTTTCCATTTTGCTAACACCCAACTAAGCTGGGGCCATGAATTCCTTATTCTGGGAATAAGGAACCCCAACGCCCAGCACTGAGCAAGAGACATTTGGGGAGATGCATGATGTATTCCCTCCACCCTTCCTTTCCTTTTTGAAGGATGCTGCAGCCAGAACAGTCAATTAAATAATAAAAGAAATAATACCCACTTGCCTCTGCAACTTTTCTTGTGGTTTTCTAACCTCTCTCAGGTTTGTGCACCTGCACAGGGGTTGCGGGGCTTATTTTCAACCCAGTGCACAGAGAAATCTTGGTGCTGGGTGACAAACCCTCTGTGCACTCAATGATTTATATAATGTGCTTTATTTACTTTAATTCAGAAGTCAACCTAGTGTGCAAAACAGCAAAGGAGAAATTGTATTTCCCT
>NW_010330928.1:50526-56882 GCF_000700745.2 Antrostomus carolinensis
TAAAAGCCCACCCATTCCCACCCCCCCTGCCAGCAGCAGGGACACCTTCCACTAGACCAGGTTGCTCAAAGCCTCATGCAACCTGGACTTCAACACTTCCAGGGAGCAGCCACAGCTTCTCTGGGCAACCTGGGCCAGTGTCTCACCACCCTCAAAGGAAAGAATTTCTTCCTCACATCTCAGCTCCATCTCCCCTCTTCCAGTCTGAATCCATCACCCCTTGTTCTGTCACACCCAGCCCTTGTCAAAAGTCCCTCCCCAGCTTTATATTGCCTAAAATTTCCACGTTAATTTGAAACCACATTTAAGAGAGTGATTCACTCTAAAACTTTGGTTCATCCCAAGTTTTAGCACTAATTTCAGGTTCCCTTCTCCACGGAATCACAAGCCAACTCCGAACCACCAGCAGTATAAATCATGCCAAAACACCGCAAGCACATGGCAGGCTCTTCCCCATCAGCCAGTAATTAACACCCGATATTCCACAAGTAGTTAATTACACCACACAACTCTGCTAAAAACCCAGATTTGTGCCTGCAGGGATGGGAGCAGCAATAAAACTCTCCAGCTACTTTATACGGTGTCGTTAGCGCACTCAAGGGTGGGGGGTTTGCCTTCCACGCCGCTGAAGTCACTGGGACCTTGGGTCTGGAGGATTGCTGGTGCAGGGACATAGCAGTCCCATGTGTGAATTCAGAATTATTTTAATTCCCCTTAAAAATGTCTTAATTTGAAGGAAAGCACATCTACAAAAGCAGCCATAGGTCCCGTTCCCAGCTCCCACCTTCACATGCACCAGAAGAAATTCAGCATTTTCCTCAGCAAAAGAAAACTCCCTTCACTAGACATCCAGAGATCTTTAAATTGTACCTTTTTTTTTTTCCTTTTCAAGCAAATAACGTTTTATACCGTGCTTTTCTTTCTGCAAAAGGGATGATAAAGAATAAACGCTCTTAAAAGAATAAACTCTCTGCCGGCGACGCAAATGCACACGGATGCTTTGCTGCTTGTACCTACAGAGACGCACCGAGAGATGAGCACTCAGGAGCAAATAAATCATCCATTTATTTATCCTAACGTTCCGATAATGGATAGATAAT
Source organism: Antrostomus carolinensis (assembly GCF_000700745.2). NCBI lineage: Eukaryota > Metazoa > Chordata > Aves > Caprimulgiformes > Caprimulgidae > Antrostomus > Antrostomus carolinensis. Next base: position 51,627 of record NW_010330928.1, read on the forward strand.
GCACAAGCTGTAGAGGCAGGCAGAGCTTTCAGAAAGCTTAATGGTGAGCAGAATAAATTCTACAGTTCAAATTTAAACAGGACTTGAAATTTTTCTCCATTTAACATCGCTCCAGCGCGATGTTCTTGGCGTATGAAGGGAGCAGGGAAGGCTGGTGGGAACAGGGTGGGGTTTATTCCTGAATTTTACTTTTTTTTCCCCCTCTGGCAATGCTGCTGGAAGGTCGTAGAGCAGCTTCGGACATGGGGAATGAGCAAGCCCTTATTTATGGGTTTTAATAATTAACACGACGCAGCTTCTGGCAGCGTCAGGCCCAGGCAATCATTAACTGCAGGAAGAAATGACTCAGCTGGCATTTAACGCTCGGGACCAACAGGGACCGTTCAAACTGCTGGACGTCAACCAACAGCCAAAATTTGGGGGTCTGCAGCCATTTGAGGGGGTGATGCTGCTGCTGCTGCTGCAGGGAAATTTTCCATCAGCAGAGCCCTGTCCCCCTCCAACACCCAGAGAATGGGGATTCCCTTCCCACCCCACTAACATCCCCCTCTGCTCCGCTCTCCTGACACCCCACCTGCAGTGCTGCCTCCAGTGCTGGGGCCACCAACAGCACAAGGACATGGAGCTACTGGAGCCAGTGCAGAGGAGGCCACGAGGATGATGCGAGGGCTGGAGCAGCTCTGCTATGAGGACAGGCTGAGAGAGTTGGGGCTGTTCAGCCTGGAGAAGAGAAGGCTCCGGGGAGACCTTCTAGTGGCCTCCCAGTACCTGAAGGGGCCCCAGGAAGGTGGGGAGGGACTTTGGCCAAGGGCAGGGAGTGACAGAACAAGGGGTGATGGCTTCAAACTGGCAGAGGGGAGATGGAGATGAGATGTGAGGAAGAAATTCTTTGCTGTGAGGGTGGTGAGACAGTGTCCCAGGTTGGCCAGAGAAGCTGTGGCTGGGCCCCCCCGGAAGTCTTCTCAGCCAGGCTGGATGAGGCTTTGAGCAAAGTGGAAGGTGTCCCTGCTGATGGCAGGGGGATTGGGACTGGATGAGCTTTAAGGTCCCTTCCAACCCAAACCAGTCTACGATAATCACCCCAGGCAGAAAGTTTCCTGTAACAATCCAGTAAAACCACAAACCGAGGCTGCAGGGAAAAGCATTAAACCCTCCTCTGGACCCAGCTGCGCTGTTAGCGCACCCTCGGCCGTGCTTCGGTCGGCTCTGCACGCAGCCAGCATACCAAGCGCCTTCCATAAAGATGCTACTTCTTCCCCTGAGCACGGCTCCTTGGCATATTAATTACAAATTATTGGCACAGCAAGCTTGATGAGCCCAGGAACCCGACTACCACTCAACTTTGCCAGTTTTGCAGATGAAATTTCCCCCCCCCAGAAGCACAGAGAGGATCTTAAGCAGGATTTGTTGGGGATTTGGGGTAAGGAGGGGACAGGGCTGCCCTCGTGCAGGGCGAGTCCCACACACAAGCACAGATGAGCCCTGTGCAAGCAACCAAAGGGGAAAAAAAGTGAGACTTGAGGAGCTTTTGGGGTAGGTTTCGTGGCCAAAAAACTAGACCTGGGGCCTGACGGAGATCCGTGCGATGATTTTGCCAAGGTGCTGGATGGAAGTGGCTGCTGCACCCTGCCTGCTCCTCACCTGGCCCCAGCTCCAACCCTTGGCCCAAACTGGGCAGCCTGGGGTCCCTTAGCTGCACCCAGGGTTGGGTCAGCCAAAAAACTCCTTAGTAGCCCCAAAACTCATTTGCATGGGGTAGGGATGGCCAGCTCACAGCTGGAAGAGCTCAGGGAGAAGCCTGTTTGCCGCTGCAGTACCTGGGTTCACTGATGCCTGTTGCATAAATTAATTAGTGAGGCTTTTCACAGGATCCTGCTGCAATTCCCTAGAGTGGAGCTAGGACTGGAAAGTGCTAATTTAAGGTTTAGCACTTCAGCCCAGGCAAACTCAGGGCTGCTCACATGGGCACAGTGCAGGGATGGGATCCATCCGAGATGGGGACAGAGCTCCACACAACAGCCTCGCTTCATCCTCCTTCAGTTGGACAGAAGAGCACCCAAATTATGGTTCCTGCCCACTAACTTAACATTTCATTGCATGAAAAGCAGCACTGCTGCTGCTCTCATCCTGATGACAGGATGTCCCACCCTGTCCTTGTGCGTTCCCCCACGTAGACATGGTGGGACACCTAACAGATGCTGCTCCAGCAAGCCACGCTGAACATCCTACATGGAGGAAAGTTATGGAGCTGCACAGTAAAATGGGTTTAAATGTCACATTCCCTCCATCTCTCCTTCTGCTTCAGGCTGTGAAGTCACATCAGAGCCTCTTCGCTGCTGGGAGGTTTGGCTTTACACCCTGACACACCACAACTGCAGAAAGCAGAAGTTTTACTTGTCCCTGCAACTTCATTAACAAATATTTGTGCTAATCTTAACCCCATTTGCAAGCTTTGATGGGGGATTTCCAAGGCTTTAACTGACCACCTTTGCCTTTCAGCACCATCATTTCTGTTGTTGCAAAACTCTATGCTCGTAAGAATCCCTTATTTATTTAAAAGCACAAGGGTTTATCTTCTCATGATTTTTCTCCTTGGATATACTCCCAGGGCTACTTTTTCCATCTTCATAAGCATTAAGTCCCAGCCCCCCCTTCTCCCAGCTCTTTCCAACTCCGCATCTGTCCTGCTGGAAAAAAAAATATAGCCAAACACTTTTTACACCCAATGCTCTTGAGCCACATGCAAGAGTCATTTCTCTTTATTGAGCTATGAATAAACCACGCTGCTGGTTTCCAAATGAAACCCTACATGTTGCACCCCAAACCCAAGTTATATTTAAGCACCCAATCCCACATTAGGTGCTTCCCTCAGCTTCGCTATCCCCTCCTGCAGCAGCTGAAAGCACCAACCTGCTTAATAAACCCAGCAGCAAATGAAAAGCCCTTCCACAATGTGACTGCATTACTCAAATGACAACTTGGCCTGTAATTTAGGTTTTTTTTTCCCAGGCAAGCAGTGATTAAAGTGGAAAATGTTAATCTGTACCACTGCAAACCGCGGCACAGCTGGTTTGCGACGACCGCGAGCGTGGCAGCTATAAAGAACAAAGTGAGCAGCAGGGGGTGGGAGGAGAAATTGCTCCGAGGAGTTAAGATAATAAGCAAGCAATGCTGGTAGATGATGAGGAGGAATAAAACCAAAGCATTAATGTGCAATTTTCTGATTTGTAAAACACTCTGATTACAGGGGGAGAATAGGGAGTGGAGCTTGGAGGTGCCATGCTCAGCATCACGCTGTAGCCACCATGACCACACCGGTGGGAAAAGCGATGTGGAGAAGAGGAATCGCTCGCTCCCGCGGTTCAATCGCACTCGAGCATCTTCCTGGGTCAGCCCCGGTCTGCAGAGCATCACTGCTAACAGCGTGGGACAGAGCTGTCCTCCAGAACCTGCGTTATGATCCCCTGGGGATGTGACTGATATTCCCAACCTCCACGGCTCAAAGCTCTGCAATTTAATTAGAGAAGGTGGGACAGCATTGCCTTCCGCTGGGGATCTGCAAGGGTCAGATGGGCCCTGAATTTCCTCCTTCCTTGCAGCTCCTAAAGGCTCCAGTCACTGGGGTCACTTCAGGGTTTTTTCCCCCTGTTCCTTCACTTTTTAACTGTCTTGGTGTCTTTTCTGGCCACTTGCTCTGCTGAGTCTCTGTGCTGGAGCCATGCAGGTGGATGAAAACACACAGAGCTCAGTTGGGTTAAAAAACCAAACAAAACCCCCCAAAGCATATAGACACGGTGGGACATCTGACAGATACTGCCCCAGCAAAATATCACTTATAATTCAGGCTCATGCATGCCAAAGGGTACAGAGACTGCCGGGCTTACAGCCCCAAGAAATCAGGATTTGCCAGCAGAAAAGTTCTTATTGCAAAACAAAGATGAAGTTGTAGCTCATAGTTGACAGCTTTGCTTTTTTTTTTTTTTTCTTTAAAGATTATTTATTATTTCATAAAACTCAGGAAAACAGGAATTTGATTCCATTTTCTGTGTAAGCTAGGCTCCCTGCAGCACCGCGTAAAACCCACTGGGAACCCCCAAAGATACTTTCCAAACACTGAGTCACCACAGTTCTCTCCATCAAAAACCCTCACTAATTAACCCACAGCAAACAAACTCATGACAAGGATTCCCAACACTAAAAATAACTAAAAACTAACAATAATCTCTCTACTTCACCCCCGTGGTCTGCGTGGGGTCCAGCCCTATGTCTCCACCTGGAAAACGTGGCTGGAGGTGCTGTAATTTTCCCGCTTTACCCATTTCTCAGCTGTGTGCTAAGATTTAGTCTCTGCTGTGGATATTTAGCCCATTACTATGAGATCTCTGGTTAAATAACAAAGCCATGGGGCTGCAGGAATTATCTGGCAGCTTGGGCTCCAGTTTGGGGAAAACAACAACCTTCCCCTCCATTCTCAAGAGGGGTCAGATGGGTTTAATTATTCTGAGCATATATATTCCTTGTTCATTCCCCCCCCCTAGTTAATTGTGCATATTTCCATTTTTAAAAAAATCAAAAGCTTCTTGGAAGTCCCCAAGCTTGTTACAGATTCACCCACAATCAGCCAGCTGTAATTTCATCCCAACTAAAGTTCCTCGTGCCATTTGCTTGGCTTTTTACAGTGAAAACTCTGTGGCAGGACTGACTGTGCTACCACGATGAGGAGGAGAGATCCGACGTTAGCCGGCGTCGCAGAGGGAGCAGCGTCTCTGCACAGGAAGTCACAGCAGATATCACAGAGAGATTTTGTGACTCAGATGTTCAACACACCATTAAACTGCTAATATATTGTCTGGAAATTGGAGAAAATTAATCGTGTCCGTGGCTTGTAAGGAGACATTCAGACTCTTTCCAAATTCCTTCCCACCAACATGCAACCAACCCCGGACCAACACACTCCGTCCTACAGCAGCAGAGAAAACCAACGCCTCTAATGCAAGAAAAACTTTCAGTTTTGAGCCCCCAACTCAAATGCCAGAGCAGCTTCTGGTTTTTCCCCAACCACACAAGCCTGATTTACAGCCATAATGATAAATAAGCATTGCTCAGCCCAACCATAGAATCATAAAATCATTAAGGTTGGAAAAGACCTCCAAGATCATCCAGTCCAACCCTCAATCCAACACCACCTGCCCACTAAACCACGTTCCCAATTGCCACATTTACACATCTTCAATCCCTCCAGGGATGGGGACTCCA
>NW_010330929.1:0-2209 GCF_000700745.2 Antrostomus carolinensis
CCCTTCATCCCCCAGCCTGTGTTGATACTGGTGACTTGATCCAGGTGCAGGACCTTGTATTTGACCTAATTTTTATCACATTAGAAGCATAGAATTGTTTTGATTATAAAAGACCCGTAAGATCATTGAGTCCAACCCTAAATCCAACACCAACAAGGCTAAACACTCCAGGCTCAACACCCCCAGTTCCCTCAGCCACAAGGGAACTCAGCACACTTGTGCTCCAGACCCTTCCCCAGCTCCGTTGCCCTTCTCTGGAAGGCCTCCATGTCCTTCTTGTAATGAGGGGCCCAAAATTGAACCCAGCACTCCAGCTGTGGCCTCACCAGTGCCCAGGACGGGGAAAATCACTTCCTTTCATCCATTCAACCCAAGACCTCTTTGGGTATTTTACCTGAAATCTTTCAAAAAGGACTATGATGTGAATTAAAGGGGATGTAGACAAATATGTAAATGAAGCTGAGGTAATGGATTGCCACATCACAACTGATCTGCTGTAAGTTCAGTGCCATCCTCTCTAATAGTCTGCATGGTTCTCTAGAGAGTCTGCTTACTAAATTCACAAGTAAGAAGTTGAAAGGGACTGCAAAGAGTTAGGAGACAGGATTAGCATTCCAGTGCATCTTCTCACGCTACAGAAGTAATGAAAAAATTACAATTAAGTAATAGGGAAAGCTACTTTGTCTGTATGAACAAGAATAATTATCTGGAGAATACAGAACAAGGAGTTTCTGCAGGGAAAAATTCAGGTTGCAGTAGATCATAGATAGACACAAATGAGCAATGTCATGGTGTTGGGAAACCAGCACTGATTGTCCTACAAGTATAAACAAAAGCTGAGTTTCTAGAACACAGGATGTACCCACTGCACTGTGCACCCTTTAAAAGTGCATCCATCCAGTTTTGAACACCACGCTTCAAGAAAGCAGTGAAAGGGCTGATGGAATAAATGACAGGAGATCTAGAAGATATGACCTGTAGGAAAAACCTGAAACAAGTGGAATAATTTTGATCAGGAAAGAGAAGACAGGGAAAACACAAAAAATCCTTAAATCCACAAAAGGCAATACATTGGAAATATATGGTCTGTTCTTGGTGGCCAGGATGAGAAGTCAGTGACTGCAGTCACAACAAGAAGTCCTCACTTGTGATATAAGAAAGCTTTTACCATGACAAGGTTGTACAGCAGCAGAAAGGACTGAAAAGGAGGATTGTGGAAACACAATCACTGAAAGTCGTAATTAAAACATGAACAAACTCCTAAGGACACTTGGAAATAGTGGTGATGAAGCAGATGAGGTACACGATTCCCTCACCCTTAATTTTGCTCAGTTTCTGTACCCAGGTAAGAACACAGCGAGGAATGTGAGGCTGAGCCAAGTCAGAGTGCAGAGCCTGGTTCAGGCAGGAGCGAGTGCCTGGGAAGGAGTCCAAGAACATGTGTTTTCACTCATTAAAACTCCTCACCCTCCAGTAAGGTGATGTTCACTGACTTCTTCAAGAAGGTTTTACATCTAATTTTTTATTTTGTCCTTGCTTCATTAATTTATAAATTGCTTTTTCAATAGCTTTGTAATTTGGACCTGTTGAACAACTCAGGGCAACAAGTTCCACATTTCAGCCATGCTCAGTGGGAAAGAGGATTTTTTGGGTTCTTTTTCCATAAATATGTGATTTAGCATTGCATCCCACCTTGGGTTATGAAAACTGGAGAAGCAGAGTTCACTTTTCCTTACACCTCTAAGATTTTTACAGCCTTGTGATATACCTCCAATAAGTTTTTCTTTCCTGAGTTGACAAGTGCCACTATATTTAATTCTATTAAAAAGAGTGCCTGGCTCTGCTGCTTTTCCTTTGACCACTTCTTGCCCTACTGCAACCCATCAGGGACGGGGACCTGAGCAGTGCATGCACCACAGTGTGATACCCCCCAGACTGATGCAGTGAGGTAATGTTTTCTTTTGTCTTAATAACTTTCTTAACATTCTTAATGTACAATTTTCCATTTTTTGTTCTCTGGTGTTTTCAGACCACTTCCTTCAAGAACTACCAAACCTCCATCTGTAACTGGGTTTAGGTAATTTAGACAAATCATTTGTACAGAAATTATGTATTTTTCCAAATTCACAACCTTAAACTAACTGACACTGAATCAACATTTGACACCTGCACCTAGGCTGGGGCAACCCCAAACACAAATCCAGGCTGG
>NW_010330930.1:0-49395 GCF_000700745.2 Antrostomus carolinensis
GAGTTGCCTGCCCCTTCTTCCAGAGATGGTAGACTCTCCTTTCCTCCTTTCTTTTAAGACAGTAGGGGTTAGGCCTAGAATACATTGTACCAATGAATTCCACAAGGATTTTTCCATTTTTCCTTAATATGTTTTACAAGTTGATTTGCTGAAAACTCATTTTTTCAAGTTGTCTTTGGGTGCCTAACTGAAACTTTGAAGTAGGTGTTGTTTAAGACACTGCCTACATCCCAACAGTGCGGGATACAAGCATCTGGAGAATGACTTAGACTTCTAGGTTACAAAACATGAATTTTCAGTCATTTCAATAATGGCTTTAGGTTTTTGCCCTGCCACCTATAGATCTCCTAAATCTCCTTCTCCATGTCAGACAAATTCTTCTTTCCAGATTGCCTTCCTGCACCAGAGTCCTTGATCTTCCCCTCCCTTTCCCATAGAAGAAAATCTACCTTGCCTCTGACACACTGCTATGTTTAGCCCTCTCCTGCAGGTAAGTGTTTGTCCCACAGATCGAAGGTTGTTTCCTCACTCCACCCCTTGGTTTGCAACTGTACCCAGTCTATTCCTTGTATTCAACCTCTCTCTCAGAGATCTTCCGATACCTCTTTGAAGATTACCCATCATCATGAAAAGTCATAATTAACAGACATGGTAAAATATGTAGGAGTAGGAGGCAAAGCACATATTCCTAAGTGCTGTTTCATACTAACTATATATCTCAGTTTTCAGGTTTCTCCTGCAAGTCCAAGCAAGCAACTCGGTAAGCTCAAGTATTTAATGTAGTCTATGGTGTTCTTTGCATTGGTTTGCATTATTTGACAACCATTTTCCAGGTTCATTTATATGAATCTTTCAGTAGTGCCAAGTTATCTTAAAAATTCACTACACTTCAGTGAGGTATTTTTGGGTATGTGTCTGTGCGTGTATGAATATATACATAAAAATATTATATATACACATGCACACATATTTATCTTTCCAATATATTAAGATTTTCAGTATTTCCTTATCTAAGCTAACTGGTGCAGATATTCAAGCCACTGACAGCGAAACTGAGCAGCTGAAAACAGCATGCAGTTTCAGAGTGATTACTGGTATATATCAAGCAGTTATGTGCTAATGAACATTTTAGAATGAGGAATTACTAATTAATTGAGCTGTCTGGCGACAAATGGGCAAAATTGTCTGATTGCAGTCCTGATTATTAAGTTGCAGGGTCCTGTGTGGTATACTACCAGCAAAGCTGCAAACTGGAATACAGCTTTCATTACAGCAATTTTTCATTTTTTTTTATTTCAGATAATCTTTCTCAGTTATTATTTGGATAAAACCTTTAAGACTAGGAGTGAGCTCCTTTGAATCTATTCTAAAAACCATGACTCAGGACTTGCTGTCAGTGGAGCCTGGGGCTTTATGAAGTTTTACACTCTGTTTTGTGCTGTACCTGTTGGTGGGGAAGGCAATGCAAGATCTTTGTCTAAGCAAAATTTGGGTTTAAGCAGGTGTTCTGGCTTGCTTGGAATCTTTCTGAGGTGTCCTATGGACTTTAGGTTTTTTTGATACCTTCACAATACTGTGTGCTATTGTGCAGCTTCTGACACAGCTTTCAAGGCTTTTGATAGAATGCTAATCTGGTTTTGCAAGAAAGTCCTCAAGGTGGCCAGGCAGAACTGCCCTCCTTGTTTCCTTTCCTTTTATTGCTCACTCATGCTGTTGCAAACTTTTTACATAAACAAGACCCATCCCAGCCTTTGCATAGCATCACTTTATTTTTAAGAAAGATTCTGTTGAATCAACCTCATTCTTTTTGTTTTCTGTCTCCTCCGGTCTTTCATATCCCTTCCCCAACTGTTGCACTTGCCTAACTCGGCATGAGTTAAGTGAATTTAGTTGAAACTCAGCTCCTTTTGTATATCTCCCTGCAATCTAAGGAAGAAACTTGTTTTAAAAGAATCAGTCTATTAGTTTTGCATTCATGATCAGTGAACTTATCCTACCTGCAGGCACAAAGTGCAGTTTGCTTTCTTGCTGTGGTTGGTCTCTGGTTCACAATATTTGTGTGCCATATTTTGATAAACTACCTGATAACAGTCGCCAGTGTAAATTAAAGTAGCCGTGGGCTAGTGAATTTAACTCCCACTGCCTATGGCCTCAAGGGACCACCCCAGAAGCAAAAGACTAATTGGACCCTGTGGATGTCTCAAACCGCATTCCCTTTCACTGGCCCTGCCCCTTACACAAAAGCCCAGGAGGGAATATTTAAAGATTAACTCCTGGGGATTTCCTTATGCCAAAGGCATAATTTGATGGGCAGCTGAAGTAGGTTTTGAACTGTATAATGCCACTGGAACTGGTGCAAAGCAGGTGGAACAGACCCAAGCTCAGCCCATAGATTTTAATTGCATGATGACTCAGATAACACTTCTTAAAGTTAGGCTTTTTCTCCTCCTCCTGCCTCCATCCCCTTGAAAAAAATTATGCTACATATTTTTGTTTATTTCCCAGGCTCCACCTAATATAATTTATATTTTTATTTCTTTTTGTGCTGGGCAGGTGTCTAAAGGCATATTGGCTGTGAAGTGAGCTGGACATGTAGTGATAAAATTAAATTATTTGGGCCTGGCTTCTCTTTCAGAAGATCTTCAACCTCATAGTGTCACTTGCAATGATACAAAAATCATATTTGTGTCTGTCCTTTAATAGACAGAGCTACCTCCCCCTGTAACATTTTCTAACCAGAGCATCAGGAGCACTTAATTCCTCCCAAAAATTGAATGTATAGATTTATTTTACTAATAAACATTGAAAACCAAAATGGTTTGTGTCATTTGTGATGTTTTGATAGCAGTGAAACTCTTCATACAGGTTTTGACATTTACACATAAAAGATTTTTAAATTTAAAGAAATAAAATTTAAAGAAATTCAGTTTAGTTTTACTTACAATACAGGTTTTGCTCTAAGTTAAATCAAATATTTTTAGTTACAAACTTTTAAACCAAGTGTTTTGGAAAGCTGGGTGAAAATTGTGTGAACAGACAGTCCTCAAACTTTCCCTTTTCCTGGCAAATAGTTGTTTTCAATGAATTGTCATTTTTTTGATGAAAAATGCAGCATCTTGAAAAATTCCCAGGTAGATCATTCATGATCAACCTGCCTTGCAAGTATGTGTAAGATGTATGTTTTTTGAAGCTATCCTTTAATCACCTGGATCTCCAGATTCCCCTGCCTACAGTCAATAGCTATCTAGCTATTTCCTCCCTATCATGACATGTTTCCTCTGGAGATAACGTTATATCATCCCATAACACATTTTAAGTCTGCTGCTTATCACACCTGGACTATTTCTGTGGCCTCCCCCTCTTTTGTAAAGGTACTGGTTCTCCTACCCACCTTCCAACATTATTCTGGCTTCCCACTAGATTGCTTTTCCTCACACAGCTGGTCTAGCTAACGAAATCAAGAAAGGCCATAGATTTTCTTATGTCCTATGGAAGGCATTGAGTAAAATCTCACCTACTTTCCCATGTCCACATGCTGCTACTCATGACCTTCTTGTCTCTTACACACTCTTCTGTAGGACTCTCAGCTCTCCCCCCTGGCAACACCATGATCAAGCTAAATTGAGGATTTACGCATTAGGTGTTGCATGCCAGGAATTTTCATGGATATGAGTCACCAGAAAAGCCTGCAGTTACTGGGTCTGTGATTTGTCAGCAATGGCTCTTTAGATTTAAATTTCAGACTGGTAATCAATCATGCTGGTTCTCTCATCTTGGACAAACTCATTTATCTATTCCTATTAGTCACGGTTGAGAGGGGGTTATTTCTTCTTTTTATGTAATTTCTCTCTTCTGAGACTGTCAGAGGACACAGACAATTGCACAGGAGCTTCTGGTATGTTACATGTTGCCAGTCAATGACTGCCCCATCAGCTGCCTATCAGTGGTGGAAAGGTCACGGGTTTGTAAACTCCATGGGACTGAAAAGTGAGTCACATCAAGAACATTTCTGTCTCTAGCTATCATTTAGTTATCAGTGAAGTTGCACTGGGATGTGTCAGGAAGAGCAGAACAGTCTCATTTTACAATGAAGAAGTTATGTGACATATATTGGTGCTACCTGATAACAGTCATGTTATACAGAATATAGAAAGTATTAAATACAGAAAGTATTAAAGACAAAGCCTAGAATAATGAAAGTAATCTTACAGAAAGTCCCAGCATCTACTGAATGTTATTTGCTAATGGATGTTGATAGAGATATTTAAGGCATGTCAGGGGCATCTTTCTGGCTTGCTAGGCTTTTTACAAATAGAGTTGTCTTACCGTCCTGGCTGAGAACAAGGAGTATCCAAAGCCGAGAGGAACCCAGACACTTTCAAAATCCACCTACATATGGTCATTTTGATGAGAAATAAAAACACAATCCAGCTGTAACTAAAACAAGTTGTAGTTAAAGCAAACCTCCTCACCAATGCGGGACCTCTGATAGTTAGTAGAGCACTGAATTTGCAGTGCCACGTGAGGGGTACCTGAGGAAGAGGAGGGCTGCTCAGAGTATGCAGTAGGGTCCAAGGCAGGCTTTCTTGGGTTGTGTGCTGCGAGGGACTGAAATACAGAAAGATGTTCTCTAACAGCCAGCCACTTCTGCTCTGTACGTTTGAACAGAAAAGTCTAGAATTGGCAGCCCTGCTCTGATGGACCACCTTAATTTGAATCATTTGTAGCAGGGAAGCCTTATTCCCCACTCCCATTCCTCAAGGATTTCCCCCTCCAACTGTTGGCTCCATCTGGGGACTCTATGTGCAAAGGTGAATGTTATACTCTTGAGTTCATTTGCATCCAGTTAAGTGTGGTTCTCTGCATGTTTAGACTGCAGTCCCGGAGTTGGAGATGTTGACTGGAAGGTTTTATTTCATATCTTGATAGGCAACTCTATCAGACCTATAATCTAGCTAAGAGACCAGTAATCAAATGTCATCAGTGGACCTTAGCTGTAGATTGGGGACCTATGGTAGGAGAGAACAAGCATCTTCTTGATCTAAGAAAGATCTAAATGACAGCTGAAAGAAAATAACTTTTTCATGAATGAGAAGTGGATTGGATTATGCCTCAAGGGCAGGACCAGATTCAGGAGGTGGTACTGCCCATAAGGAGGCCAGAAAAGGAGTTGTGTCTCCACACAAGCAAAAACCCATAATGCCCTTACCAACCTGCACTGGTGCCCAATGCCCGCTGCTCTTGAAAAGGGGCCCAGTTTCCAGCTATGCTACACAAGGGAAAAGTGCCAAAGAAATTTATTTTAGCCTGCCTGCCAGCTCAGCATGTTTCCCTCAAGTTTGCTTTTTTGGGTTAAACTTCAACACTTTTTTCATGCACTAAAACGTTGGCACTGGCTTTCATCCTGTTCCCGTTGAAATAATTTTTCCCACTGCAGAGCTTTGTGCTGCCCACTCCTCCTTCCATGCTGTTGTGGAGGTTGTGAAACTTAACCTTCCTGTCACACAGGACATGCTAACCTCAACCTCTGCCCTGGTGGTGGTGCAGGTACTCCTGTGTTGTAGCAACCGGTTGTGGTATCCCATAACTCTGCATTCAGTGTACTTCAGAGAGACTTCCAGTTCTCAGCCAAAATGTCCTCCTGCAGAGCTACTTCTGCTGATGTCCTATGGCTGAAAGTTAAAATGTTTTAAAGTTCACTTACAGCCTAAGGAAAGTGTTTATATAATGCTGTGCACAGAAGTAGGGCTTTACATCCACTCATGCATTCATCGGAGCTGAAACCAGAGACAGATGCAAAGGTGGAGGAGATGAGAAACAAATGTTATTCTGTTAGCACCCAGACACAGGTTCACAATCTCTTGGAAGAGTCTGATTTTCTTCCTGTGTACTTTTACCCTCCGCATAGTACTTTTTGCATTCTTTCTTCTTAGATTTGTCTGTTGTAATGTTTTTCAGAAACTGTGACAGCTTAGTTTATGCTCCGTTTTTGTGTGATTGCTGCCTCCTGTAGTATCTTTCTATGATGAGGACATGTAGCTGATCAGTGTTTGGCACTGCCTTTCCCTTAAAATCTGTTAGCAGAACAAATGAACTCCAGAACATAGCATTCACATTCTCAGCAGGTCAGAACTGATTTTCATTTTCTTTTTATAGAATCTTATATAGTACTATTTACAATTCAGTACCTTGTAATCCTTTTTTTGTATTTCTTTAATGCTTTTTAAAGGGAATTGCTGATTAAAGGAAAGATAATAATATGGCAATTGCAGCTATCAGTTAAAATATCTAAACATCTCTAAGTATTTCTCATATTTTGAGTTAATTAAAGTTTAAATACTCTATAGAAGACAAAGCTATAATACATAAACACATATTACAGTATACATAATGGGTCAAGTGAACATCTCATTCAGACCATATTTCCTGTTGCTTTTGCATATAAGTGTCAAAGTCATAACAATTTAGACTGTATTTACAGAGCACATGGAGCGGAAGACCATCAAATTAGCATATAGGAATTTGAAGGGCTTATATTTTTTCTGCATTTGTGCAAGTTAGAAATGGTGTCTCAGCTTTGATTTGTTTGTTCCTATTGTTTGTCAGTTTGTGAAGAAACATCCGTGTAACTCTGTTATCTGCTTATTGCCGGAAGCCTGAACTCTAGCTGATCATTATGCCTGTACTAAAAAATCATAGGAACATTTTAATTTGCAGCACTTTTGTTTTAAAAAATGTGATACTTTTATTTCAATAATTCTGCAATTTCTCTTTCCTTTACTTGTTTGGATCAAAAAGTACTGGCTGCTGCTAAAATTTTTGCTTTCTTTGCTTTGTGTTTAACAGTCACATATTTTTACCAAGGAATTGTTTTACAGCAGTTATGTACCAAAAACTCTTGAGGTTTGTTATTTATGTTGCTTTTATTTTCTTCCTAACTCCTATTCCACAAAAAGTTTCCAGATGCATTTATTTGCAGGCAGTTAATAATCCCCAGACATCAGATGTCTGGCTGATTCATAGAGAAACATACAACCTTCTTCACGGTCGTGAAGTAGAGTCGAGTAGGAACTAGCTTCCAGATTTAACCTTTTTTCCTCTTATGATCTGATTCTCATTATAAGTAAGGGCTTCATCTCACTTCATTTTTATATGACTGCAAGATTTTCACTGTAGGTAAGGTTGGGGTTTATTTTATATATATATCAGTTTATACATCTATGTGTGTATATATATATATATACAGAGAGAAATTTCTGTAAAAATTTTGTTGACTTGAGCTCTCAGTAGAATTTTCTTTTTAATTAGTTTACTTTTTCATTTAAGGTGGGACGGTACAAAAAGTATTGTGATCCTTGTAAGTAAAAGCAACAATCTTATTTCAGAGAATTCATTTTAGCAATGGGCACTGTGATCCTGTTCATATTAGCACTTCAAAGTGCTGACAAAATAAAATTTTATAACCCTGACCTAAGAGATTGCAATTTTTTAATGGATTAATTTTTTTCCAGTTTTTCATAATTTTTTCAAATATTGCTGAAAGCTGATATTATACTGTTGTTAGAAATGTAAGCAAGCACTGCATCCTCTTCAAAGGAAATCTGAGGTAAAATGTCTTGTGACAAGACTGCTGCCTTCACTGAAGTGTTTTAGGATGTGTCCTCTGATCAGGCCCATTCTTAAATAATGAGTTTTCAAAGTCAGAATCTGCAAAGGGGCATTTGATCGTCTGAAAAATGTAGTGCTTTGTTCTCAATTTGTACACAACCAGCAATTATGCAGAAAATCAACATGAAGACTATGGAGGACACAGTGAGATGCACAGTAGGGCACTTCATTCCAACCCACGTGGACAAAAGGAGATTGCCTCCCTATACCTCACAGTGTGATCCCTAAATATCATTGCTGTAATGGATAGCTTTTTTTATCTTACTTATTTTTATCTTACTTGCCATCATTGAGATGCTTCTGCCGTACCTGTCAGTGATTCAAAATTATTTGTAATAGGCATATGCAGAATTTCCTACAGAACTGAGTATGTATGCAATTGTTTAAATTTTATTTTGGAGAAGGTTTGTTTGCTGTTGTGATTTTTTTTTTCCAAAAAACTGCAACAGACCTTTCAGACTTCAGCAGAACCATCAGTTAATTGCAGGCATATTATTGTTTGTAAGAGACATGGATCATACTTGGAACATCTCAGTCTTCTGTAGGCGGCATAAACAGCTTTTGGTCTAGTGATTTTCATGTTCAGAAACTCTCACTTTAAATAAGGGGTGGAGTGCTTTGTGGCAGCTTTGCTTTTGTTGTAACAAGAAAAAGACACATAAGCTCCCTCTTCGACACCCAAGATCGGTGGTTCAAATGCTATTGGTGTTTCTTTCTTGATCTGAACCTTTTTTATTATTATTTTTTCAAGTATGAAAAAAAGTAAATGAGGAGCAATAGGGTGTCCAGTTCCCAAGAAGTATCAGAGCTTCTTCTTTGGAGAGGTAGCTTAAATTAAGCAAATCAAAACAAGTTTCACAGGCTCATTCTGGATATGAAAATGGACAGTATTCTCAGAGGATTATGTTTACTGGCTTTATTCAAACCAGCAACTGCCAAAGGTCTGTGAGTTTTCTATTTGCATTAAGGTTTGGTCCAACTCTGAAGTTGGTGAATGGTCATCTGATGCCTCTCCAAATTATGTAACCACCCTGGCTTACTGCAGTCTCCCTCTTGTCCTCATCTTCAGTCCTTCCCTGAAACAAATCCCACATCCCACCCACTTCTCTCCCTTCAACTCTGTTCCCTCCCACCCAACCCTTCCTGCCATGAGTTACAGATCTTGGTGTCACACTGTCCCTTCCTGCAAGCATCACATCTTCAGGGTGGTTGTACCCAGGACATTTGTGACAATCATGTTTTTGTGGGCATCATTCAAAAAATATGGTTTTTTCAAGGGTTTCAGAATTTCAGCACATATGTTCAGAAAGGAGTCAGAAAGTTGGATATTGGGTACATTTTTTTATGTTAACAGTAACATTTTGCCCTCCCTACTTTTATATAAACATTTTTCCTCCAGTAGAGGTTTTTTCATACCCAGAGGAGTTAAATCTTTATTATATGATGGGAGTTTTTATTTTATAACTTCTGCTGACTTCATGGGGAGTTGAGCTTCCTTTGGTGATATTGCTCATACCTTTTGTTCTGTGTCAGTGATGAAAAAATTATGTAGCTACTGATGGGCATAAGTGAAAAAAATTACTTTTTTCCAACCTACAATGGAAACAATTGGACATCTGTGGATTTGTACACCCAGATGAGACAGCCAACTATTAAATTAATGTATTAACAATGTTTATAGTTTTATTACCCTGTAATTATATCATACCTCCTGATTGTTTTTCTTTTCATCTCAGTCTATAAAATGTAACTGCCTGAACCTGTTTTGAATGTCTACACTTCTAGTGTTAGGCCTAGTGATGTTTTGCCAGGTTCAGTGGAAGAAAAGGCAGTTGTAGGGATGGAATTGTTACTCTGGAGAGTGTCAATGCCTGCCAGCCATCAGAAGGTGAACTAGAGATAGCTGGAAACTTGGTTTGGGCCAATAGCTATGTTTGATGTCCTTTCTGCCAGACTGAGTGGAAGGAGTAATTAAATGCAGCCTTGAGTCATAGTGACTGGAAAGTTACAGCAGGGCTAAGTTGTGTAGTTTCAGGGATGTATCTGCTACTAATTGCAAAAATACAGGGAGAAGGGAATTGCTTGCCAGCCAAGCCAGCAAAGGAAGCAATTGTGATGACGATCCTCTCAAATGCAGAGCCCTCTGAGCACTCTGTAGACCAAAATTTACTGTTATTGTTAATTTCTGTTAAAAATTCCAGGAAAAACAACTTTGTGTATACTCATATTTTTATCAAATAAACATCCAGAAAATGGAAAATTATTCATATTATCAGCTCACCTTCCTAATTGAAGTAACTCTACAAAAGCCAGCATATTAGCTAATCACTGAAGCCCAAGGTGAAACATCATCATTACCTGATCATAGCAAAAGAGTTCTCCTGCTGGTTTGATGATCCACTATGACTGGGCTTGGCTTTGTTCATACTTGTGGTTCAATGGCTATTTCATCCTGAAACTCTACTTTCATGCCATGGAAGATCTTATATTTTAGTTACTGATTGTTTATTATTTTTTAAAAAAATTATTTTATTACTGAATTTAAATGTTAATAAATATTAAAATAGAGGTTATGCACTGATTACATTGGACCACTTTCATTAATAGTTTGAGTCTCTTTTGTTGATTTTGGACAGCAGTTCTTGCAAGGAATGTCCCAAAGAGCTTTGTGGAAAACAATCCCATTATCCATATATTATCACATTTCGTAGAAGCAAGGTAGCATTTTGCCATTGCTACATCTGTCTGCTGCAGCTGTCTGAGGGGTGGAAAATGAGATGTTTTTGGCACCAAAACAGTTTTGTGGTAATTTTTAGGAAGAGTACAAAACAGTGGTTTTGGCTGACAATAAATGCAGGGTAGTTAGGCTAATGAAATAAGAGGGACGCCTCCTCTTTGGAAGAAAAGCTGCAAGGCGTTTAATGATTACTTGTAAGCAAGATTTTGCTTTTATATTCCACTTGACAATCTTTGAAGTTTTTATGGGTAAGTCTTTTAACTTGCTACACAGTTTATAGCAAATGCACAAAGAATTTTCATACCATATACACCAGCCTTCAGTGAGGACAACTGCCCCAAAGTGGGCAGTCAAATAGTGTTAGAAGAGAAATATCTCAGTTCAGGTTGAAGTCGTACAACACTCCTGCACCTGGAGGCCACCTAGCTTTCTGGATTGAATATAGTAGAAATCCAGTGGTGGTAACTTACAGAAAAACACATAAATCTATAAAATTCTTCCTCCTCAGCTTCAGTGAACTTAAGGTGTTTTCCACACCACGGTTACCAGTTAAGCTTTTCTACTAGTGCTCCTTAAACCACCTCATCATCAGCTGACTTCAATTTTAAGGGAACCTGTGGCCATTTTTAGTGGAAGAGCCTGACTCATTAGAGAACTGGATAGAGTTTTATTTAATGACTGGAGATGGGTACTGTCTAATAAGTTCCCATAAGCCTGAATTGCTGATGTTTACCTACAGGAGCACTGGCCCAAGCTGTCTGTCAGTTTTGGTTTATTGTAGATCATCCCCACTGTGTTTGCCATAGAACCGTCGCCTCCAACACTGAGCTGAGAAATGCATTTTCCCTGATGCATTTTTCTAAATTACCCACTTGGCATTTAAGAAGGGCAGAAAATAAACGTTAAGTGTTGGACTAAACTTCTGTTGAGTGACTTGGCCGTGGATGTAAAGAGGTGATTAGGAAGGAGAGTCAATAACCTGATGCATAAGCTGCGTCAGGGGAGGGAGACCACATTTTTCCTCTTCCTTTGCCTCTCTTTCCCAGATACTCCATTGGAGGTTCTCCAGCTAAAACACAACATAGAGCAGTACTAAGATGTGTGTAGCTATTTGTTCTCTACAGAAGATTCAGGGCTGACCTTCACATGAACAGCAGATCTGTGCAGATCTTAAGATAAAATTTCAACTGCTACTTCAACTGTGGGAATTTTTCCACGGGAAAGATACAGGTCTGGGCCCAGCAGGTGAGATTGGTCTGTCTTTGCCAGGGGTTTCATTGACAATGAAGTTCCTAAAGAGAGAAAACCATTATGATGGCCAATTGATACTTAACAGTGTCCTGTCTGGGCTTGCGTGTATGTATGATTCACTTGAAATACTTTTTTGCTTTGAGCCAGTCGTATGGCTTCTGGCACTGGAATTTTTAGTAAAGAGGGACATTTGCTGATTTTAAAGCCTTTTGAACATTCAAGCAAAGCCTTAGTTTTGAGGAGCACAAACATAGGTTTGGCTCCCTGTGATGATGCAAATTCGGGACTGTCTTCTTGGGGCTGTTTTTCTTCAGCCCTTGATCCTATGTGTAATGGACTTGAGACCAGACATGATAACGTTAGGTGTTGCAGCTCAGGGCTGTAGTTCAGGAAGTGGCTGCTGCCTTAGCACCTCTCCCCTTCTAACTGTGCTCCAATCATTTTTGTGGAATTTCCTCTCTTATACATCTAATTCTTGGCCTTGGATCCAGCCACACATTTTGCATGAGAGTTATCATATTTGCTTCATGCTTAGAGAAATGCATGCAGTAAAGGCTTTGAGTCCCTGAGACCCGAAATTCTCATACTAAGATAGCTACATTACACTCCCAATCAGAACAACTTGAAAGCTGTCAAGTATGTGAGTGATGTACCATTAGTTGTGATTTTCAAAGCACTAGATTTAGAGGGATTTCTTTCCTGAAAATTAAACAGAGTGTTAAGAGAAAAATGTGGGCAGACTTCACTAGACAATTGGTATGCTATGCATTCTGGTTGATCCTTTGATCCACCTTTCAATTGCCACGTTAAATAAAATTTATACTAAGTACAAACCTGTGAAATCTATTCCTTCACTGTTTAAGCAAGTGCATATGTCTTTCTCTCATATATCCATCAATTTCAGTTCCTCCTATGTCAAAATGTGGAATGATTGCTCATTTAGTAGCTTGGTTTGCAGGACTGTAGTCATAAATTACTTATTGTCAGACTTAATATGTTAAGGACAGGAAAATGACATATTATTTAGAGATGAAGTGTATATGTAAGAGGTGGCATAATTCTGGTGTTTTCTTTTTTCCAAAACCTAAATCCCCAAATTTCATGCACATTTATGTATTAAAATGAAAGGATGAATTAGCAAGAATGAAATATAAATATTAATTATACATTACTTTTATTGCAATCCAATTTTTTAAAAATAATGTCAGCTGTGTTCCAGCTTCTGCATTTTTAAAATGTTATCAAGTACTTCGTAGTAAAAACCCCTTTGTGTTATAACAAGGAAGAAAGAATCTGCCTTTTATTTCTTATATTCAGTATGTAGTTCTAGGTCCTGATCTTTGAAAATGTTTGCTCATGGGTTTTTACTCATGCAAAAGTCCCACTTGAAATTAGTAAACTCTTAGGTGACTGAGGATTGTCCACAGATGTACAGATTTGTAGGACTGAAATTTTATTATATCTCAATTGAAAAACAAAACAAAACTGTTTGAGACTAGTTTGCTCTATATGGAAGGACTGGCTAAAATAGCTTCTCTATAAATAAAGCTTAAGAAATATTTCCTTTTTACTTTGCTTGAATTGATTTTCTTTCACTGGTTTGATAAAGCAAAGAGCACAAAGAAAGAGCATTTCTCCCTGTTAGATGCTAAAATACACAAGTATACTGTCTTAATGCATTCAGATCCTGAGCCTAAATTAACTGGAGCCTATGGCAATTTTTGTATTTAGTTAACTAGATTTTTTTCAAATTTATCACTGGAGCACAGGTTTGCATTTTAGAAATCTAGCAAATTATACAAATAGTGCTCAAGTTGTTCTGCTGTAGCTGAAGTAGTCCTCAGTGTGACCCCAGAATCTCCCCAAATTAAAAGGTGTAAGATACAATGACAAACATAAAGCTGAAAATCCCTGCAAAAGACCATGCTTGTGCAAATTGCTGTTAAAAACCTCTATGGCAGGTGAATGTGCACTGCCTTGGAAAGCTTATTTTTCTGCTTTCACTAGCAAATTTTTTTCCTAATGTTTTCTACAGAATTTTTTTTCCTGCTAATTAAGTCAATCTCTTCTTTCCTGGGCATGGAGAGCAATTGATCACTTCATTAAAATATTTTTTACATAACCTCTGTCTCTGTCTTTTTATATCCAATTTTTAAAAATCCACTTATGTCACTTTTTACTCTACAGATCACATTTCCCCAGTCTGATATCACTCTTGTTTTCTGGGTGCTTTGCAATTAATCTATCCTAAAAATCATACCCAAGAAAGGACACAGCACTTATCCTGGGATGTTATTGATAGGAGTGACATATTATTCTAGCAGTCATTACAGTTTAAGTTCCTTTTCCTAATCCTTTCTAAGGAGCTTTTGCCGTGCCCTATCTCATTCTGTATCTGTCAGTTTTCCTGAACCAATGCTCAATATATTGGTCTATTTCAACCAAATTTGACAGAAGAACGCATGAGTTTTGTGAAAATCAGTGGCTGGGAAGGTAACAGAGAGCTCAGTCACCCTGCTTAGAGATACCTGACTGGTTAGGGAGTTGGCATGTATGTCCTGTCCACTCTGTTATTACAATTCACATCTGACTTCCTCTTACCCAGGCATGTGAGGTAGGAAAGGGAGCATAAAGGGGGGGATTTGAAAAACATGGGAGTATACTGCAAGTGTTTTTGGGGAAGATGAAACTCAGGAGGGAGTAAATGCAGCTGTTGTTTTGGAATAGAATAAATGCAATTTCACATGTCTTTAGCTCCACCATTGACAGAGATGGGGGGGGATGGGGGATTTTTCTTTGTTTTGATTTGCTCATTGATTGGTTTATTTGTTTGTTAGTTGTCAAAAGCTTTGACCTGCTGGCTAATTTTCAGATTGTCATCCACTGGTTGCCTGCAATTATACCACTGGACTGCTTGGTGATTTATGTCCTCTTCCTAAGTGCAATTTGCACTTCAAAGAACATACTCTCAAAAGAAAAAATTTTGGGGGGTTTACATGAGTTATTGAAATGCAGAATTTAGATGCACTTGCTGGGAAGTGTTAGTTGCTATACACTATAGGACAGAAAACAAAAATGTTGCAAAAAATTGTCTTCCTGTACCCTCATTTCACCATACTTATTTCTGGAGGATGTCCAGACATCCTTTCAGCAGTCTGGATTTACTGTGACTGTGCTTTTATAAAGTTTGTGCTGAAATACACACTGTTCCTTACTGCAAAAGCTGTGCTCACTGTATGAAAACTCTTCTGCAATAGGAATAGATTAAGTCAGTCTGCCAAGACTCTTGTTGCCCTGAGGAGTGGAACAAACTGAACAGGGAGAGAGACTGATGGTATTCTTGCTACTGTTACAGACTTGATAGTTACAAAAGAGTAGGGATAATACAAGTGTTAACAGTGAAAAAGACTATGAAGCAGAAAAAAGTCAACTATTGCAATAATATCACGGTTTAGTTGTTTATACTTGATATAAATTAACTGTTGATTCTTATTGCCTATATTCTTTTTCCTTTTCCACTCTTATCAATCTGATGCTGAACTCATAATTCAGAGAAACTGTAATAACATAAATATTAAAAAAATCCAGCTGTAAATATTAGCATGTACACAGCTGCAATATTTGCATTTACAGTTCTTATAATACATGCCGGAATAGACAAAAGGTGCACAGTTCTATTCATGGCTTAGTTTTGGAATTATTATAGAATGTTTATTTGTTTTTTGATGAGCTATGTCGTAGAAAATTAAAGCTTTTCCCTAAATACTTGGCAGGCAAGAAATCAGTTGAAGTGCAAAAGAACCACTATTTTTTGTATGACTTGAAACAGTCCGTTTGATTATATAAATTGCTCTTAATTCCAGTGTGGTTGGAAAATAGTTGCACTTTTCTTGTTCTTTTTAATGTCAGAGATAAATTTAAAGAATGTTACATTACCAAAGGCAAAACTCCTGTTGCTTTTAAATGAATGGACATTGGCCTGAAAATCTCATTTTGAAACCAGGCATCATTGCACATCCTGTCTAAACCAAGAAGGAAATTGGAGGATGTGAAGTGATGGAGGTATCCATGTCTTGCAGATGCTCAGTGTTGTAATAAGTCACAGAATTTTCACCTTGCTTGTTGGTTATGGTGGACAGAGTGCAGTAAAAATTTGTGGTCATCTAAGACTCATGTTAAGTCATAAAAACAGATATTAATGCTTTGGAAATAAGTAAAGTGGGTGTGCTGATCATTGCTCCTTGGTCAAATTTCCTCCTGAGCAGGGAATCATGAGGATGAGAATGTTCCCTTCCCTTCCCTTTATATAAGCATGTGTGTGCATGCATTCATGCATGTGTATGCATATATATGTATAAATTATATATTGACCGTTATGCGAAATTCAGACATGGCAGGGAGACACCATAAAGCTGGGACAGAAATATTTGTGCAGCCACAGTTCGATCTGTAGAATTGCCTTCTTAACATTACATAGAGTTTTACCTGATGAACACAGCCCCTCAAGTATAAATGTAGCAAAACCAGGCATAAAGATTTCCCTAACATGAAAAGTCTTACACATTCCTTTAGCATGCTCAATGAGCATGTAAAACTAACACATTGGCATGTTAACTCAATGCTGAAGTACTGCTGACAGCCTGTTTCACACCGATAAAAATTTCATACAAATTACCTTGCTTTCAGTGTATCTGCCACTGCAGTCTCTGCTCCTCTGTATTTAGCCATTTTTAAAGGGAACTGAATTGATTTTAGTCCAGAGGTCCCTGCAGAGTTTTCTCAGAACACATATATGTTATTGGCTATCCACCTACTTTCTAGATATCAATTTAAATAACAGCACTTAAAACAGATTTATGGTAAGAGGCTCCTTTATAAGCTATAATATTAGTATTTATGTGAATAAGGAAAGCAAAGAGGGTGAGCCTGTATATTTCTGTGCTTCTGTGTATGTACCAAATACATAAATATGTATATGCAAACACGTATATTTATATATAAGCATATATAAAATTGCAAAAGTGAGGACTGGCCTATAAAGCTCAATGAAATGTTGATGACTATGGAAACAAGTGTGTCTTTTCCTTGAATTGAGACAGACTTGTGGACTTTATGGGCTGCAAAACCACTTTTTGTCATTTTGGAGTCCTCCTGTGTAGTAGTGTCTGAAGCTTTGAAAGATTCATTTAACTTCTTTTCCTTCCCGTTGCTTCTCTGGTCTTACACAGTGCTCAGAGGCACTCTGCAAAGGAAAATGCAGCATACAAAGCTTCAAACGGATAGAGTTTGGAGCAGCAAAGGGAACCACAGCGTGAGCAGAATGGTGTAGGCTGCTTTTCATGTACAGGCTGTGGCTCTGTTGGACCCTCCTTACCAGTGTCTGGTAGAGAAGTGGCCTTTCCCAGCTTGTACATGTTGCCTGCAGCTATGTCTGTAAAGTTACAGCTCAGCATACCTCAGAGCCACTGCAGGCTGTCGGGTTTGATGGAGCGGTATACGAGATTGAGTTGTTGCTGCCTGTCTTTGGAAGCCTAGTTCTGCTTCCAGACGCTTTCCTGATTCTGGTCCACATTTTTTGTCCCAGAGAGCTATAGGATAGAGACTGTGTTGTTTGCCCAATAGTAGGTTGTGGTTTGAATTTGTTGACTGCGTTTCCTCTGAAGTGCCAAAGCTGATCCTCCTTTGCTTCTTCCATGTATGCTGGCATGTCCTTATAAATTTGATATATTTGAAATAGATTATTCTGTTCTTCTTTCTTTTTATCCCAAATTCAGGACATTGGTTCCTGGAAGAAGTTTGTTTAGACGGTATTTTTATTGGATCTTTTTTCTTTATTTATTGCTTTATTTTTGTATAGATTATTCAGATTTACACACAGCAATGCAGTCATATGAATGCACTTCCAGGAGAGGTGAAGGCTTTGCAAAATTAATTGCATCCTCTTCTTTCCTGATATACTTAGCATATTTTTTCATTTGTACACTAAGTCTCCCTTATTTCCTCATTTTCCGATATCATAGGAAGTACAGCATTATTACTTTACACCTTTGTGGTAACGAAAGAGCGTGTGCCTGTGTAGGAGTAAAGGTTGTCTACTGAGCAACCACTGGATATTGTCTGGTGTGACAGATCTCCCACAATTGTCCATAAGGCTATGCAATACTATGATTGAACTTCATATTCCTGCTCTAATTTATAGCATTTTAAGGCATATTCCCCCTAACTTAATGAGTAGGTACATGGCAAGCAAGCTAGTAATTTTATTTAAAAAAAAAATCAATAGGTACAATTGTGGTGCATGAGGCTACAACACCTTTACACTAAAAACAGTTTACTTGGGTGAGTAAGAATGACTCATGAGAGCTTAATAATGCTTAAAAAACCTGACATTAAATTTAACCTAAATTTTAAGCAATAATAACATACATTTCAGAAGTAATTTATGTAGATATGAGATTCTTTATAAAAGAACTAATGGTTTGTAATGTCTGGGTCTGTCTCAGATCTGGGTTACGCAACTTGCTTAGGTCTTTTTCTTCCCTCCTGTTTATAAACTGTTGGAGGAGTAAGATCCAAAAGTTCCTGCAAAATCTTTGGCCTTTCTTGGGGAGCTTGTTCACACTTTCTCATTACTCTGTGTGTGTGAATATAACATGACCTATACACATAGCCCCTGTAAAATTATAATCTTATTTAATTTTTCAGTGAAATTCCATGGAAGCTTGAAATTCAAACATGCTTTATTTAATAAATTATTTTTGTTATGTATGATGGTTATCTCACGTGGTTTTTGAAGACTTCTATGCCAATGGGTTAGTTCTTCTTTCTCAATGATTACATTTTTTCTTAGGCATTGAAATAGTTCTTTAAAAAAGGAAAGAGGGCATTTTGACTGCCTTGTGATTATGACCTGTTTTGTGACAGAACAAAAACAACATGATGCAAATTTAAAAATACAAAACTGAAAAAATTGTGAACCACACACTTGTATGTCTGCTTGAAAAAAAAAAAAAAACAAAACCAGGGTTTATTTGAATCACTTATAACACCATAAATCAGGAAGAATATTACAGAAAGCTGAGTTTTGACATGCAAAGTGTAAGCCCAGGAATGACACTTTTGTTTTAAGGAATGTAAGGAAAATAACTCTTTAATTTATGAAGAAAAATATTTAGAGGCTTGTGCTTTATCTCTAAGCTTCCTACTAGTATCTGTTGGCTTTAACTGAGAGATTTGTGGAAGAATCAATAACATGAAGTGAAAGTGGTATGTAAGTAGGAGTACATAATTTATAAACAATACTTTATTAGTAAGCAGTAGTTAAAGATGCACAGGCTGAATCAATCCTGCTTCAAACCTGCTTGAAGTCAGTAAGATTAATCTCTGATGTTAGTCAATACATAAGAGGATCAGACCCTTTGATGCTGCACAGATTTGTCTTTGAGACTGTTTCTACATAACAATAATTAAAAATCAGAATAGCAAAGTTCCCTCCAGTTAGGTAAAATGTACTGTATATACTTGTTCTAAAACAGCAACAGGTGGGTTAGGATTCCATAAATATCATGCTAACATGAAAAGGAAATAATTTCTTCTTATCCTGTTGCAGATTTTTCCACAGGTTTCTGGAAAGAGCAATTTATAGCGTACCTCTGCCCAGGCATGCATTCAGAAAGGTGATTTTCAACAAGTCAAAGAATTATCTTTTCTCCTTTATGAGAGAAATTGCTTTGCCTTCACTAGAGACAGCAAAACTTCAAGTACTCTGAAATTTAATGCATGAGATATTTCCAGGACCAAGGCTATAATCTTTGCAAAGAGGTTTTTTTAAACCTCAAAACCTGAAAAAAACAAAAAGTGCATTCAACCTTACAAGATCATTAGTGTTAGAGTATGACTTAAAAGCATACAAAGGTGAGGAGAGCTGGTTTTGAAACATTTCAGAATCAACTAAAAAAAGTTTTCTGGGTTTACCTATGCTGGTTCTGCTAAAATGCACATTCTGGACAATTAAAAAATATATAGGTATACTATGGAGGTGACTGAGAGCTGGGGAATTTTTTGTTTGTATGTAACCCATTTTAATAAATTACAATAGTGCTGTGCTTAAGACATCAAACATATGACTTCAGCAGTTTAAGAATCTCAAATTTGGTAGTAGGAAGATAATTTGTGCCATCATAGCTCAGCCCAGTAATGCATTTAAGTGCGTCCTTGCTCTTAGCATGAGCAGAGCTGCATGCAGTACACACTTGCGCATTCGTTTGGATCTGTAGTTTTTACTGTTCTTTCCTTAAAACAATTTGCAGCTGCTCATTTCAAAGCGTTGTGTCCTAATATGGACAATAGGCTATTCCAGGCTAAGTCTTACCTTCTTCTTATTTGCACACTGTCAAAAAGAACAAAGTTTGCCTTTAAGATTTTTGGAGGAAAACTTGATAATCACCATAGGTTTTAAAATACTCAATAGTTCTCAGGCAACAATACACCTACTGGTAAAAATCCTATTAAAAACTACTTAATACAAATCCAGACAAATGAAATCTAAAGATGTCAATTTAGTGCCTAGTGCCCAAGGCACTCACAATGAGCTTTAAAAAACTTTTAGCCAAAGGTGGAAGACTCTTTTTTTATTTTCCCCCCTTTTTCTCTCTCCCTGGTCACAGGGAACTGGTGGACACAAGAGACATCCTGTGAGCCTGTCCCTGGCCGTCCATCAGATGCCTTCAGCTGCCGACTAGGTGAAGTGGTGGACATTTTTGGTCTCTAGCATGCCTGGCAACCAACTTGAGGATTGCTGTTTGCAGCAGCAGGGAACACGCCAGCTTTCACAGATCCGTACTTGCAGGAGGAGCACTAGACCTGTGAGGCAGCACCCTGCCATCCGGCTCCTGGTTGGCACCCAGCACAGTGAGTAATCCTCCGGGGGGGGGATGCATTCCAACTGAAGGGAGATGTCTTTCATCCCTCAGGCCCTAAGCAAAACCCAAAATGAGCAGCTGTTTGCACAGGAAGACTTAGGGACTCACCAGGCACATGGGGTGCCTGAGACCAGTTTTTCTGGGGATTTTTGAGGAACAGGGATACCCCATATGCTTAGGTAGGATGGGAAGAATTCTTCTCTGGTGAAAGAACCTAGACTGTGTATCTGCTGGCCCCTCTTGGCTTGCTGGACCCTACACCACTTTCAGTTCTCAGCTGGGTGTAAAAGTCACGTTCTCATCTCTCCTCAGCGTGAAGTTGACAGCACAGAAGTGTAGACAGCTATGCTAAGCCCAAGATGGTGGGAAAACCGGCTTTGTGGTGCTCACCGATGTCACATTGGTGGTCTGTGGGCAAGGTGGACAGCCAAGGGCAGGGTCAGCAGTGGTTGTGGTGCCCCTGCATCACCTGCAGCCAAGCCCAACACCTGAGAGGTACATGAGGCAAACCGCAGGGCTCAAAAGGTGAGCAGGCAGTTCAGCTGTGCCATCATTCATCCTTATGCCTGCAAGCAAAGCTCATTTTCCGTGTATGCTTTATTCCACTGCCAGTCCTCTGAATCACAATGTCCTTCCCTGCTTCCCCCTCACTTGTCCGAACATCTAGCTTGCATGTTTCTTTAGAAGATGAAAAAAAATAAAAGTTTGCTGCCTACAGATGTTTTGGAATATTCCTTGTATAACCCTGCCTTTGCCTTCTTCATTGTGTAAGGCACACAGTACAGCAGAAATAAGAACGTGTGACGTTTTTCTTGACCTTTATGCTAATAGCTTCATACTAACCTGCAGGAATAATTTCAAAATACCAGGAAAGCAATTAAAAGAAAAGAAAAAAAAAAACCCACAAACCCAAAAACAAACAAACAAACAAACAAACAAACAAACAAAAATCTTGGCATTTAATAAATAATTTAACAGCTCACCCTAACACAGCCTGCAATGTCTTTCAGTCACATTATGGACGTTCACTCATCAGTTTTTGTGGTGTTTTGCATAAATTTCATTAGGAGGAACAGAGTAATATTAAAACACACACATATACACAATTTTCTGGCTTTCCAGTTCATTATGAAATACTTCACCTCTGGGCAGATGACTAATATGCTATTAAACCTCTCTATCCTTGAGTTGTGTCGCAGCCAAAAAAGAGGTGCAGTAACTCAGTACATTAAATGAGATTTATACACTCACCCAGGGAAAATGCTGTTTTATGATTTGAATGTGTCCTATGGCAGCGTTAACATGCTTTTAAGTTATTTAGCTCCATATCATGGAGCTACAATAATAACTGCATAGTGAAAACTGGGGGAAATTTTCATTATAACCCTGTGCTGAGTAGTATGGGAGGCATTACCCAGAATTTTTAAGTTTCCAATTAGCAGAAGGAAAACTTTGACTGCACGTTGGATTGTGGCAGCTCATGTTTGGACCTGGGGCTGCCCTACAGTCCAGTTCAGAAGACAGTTGTTCACTGTCATAAAAAGGTAGTTGATTTTGTTTAGTAATAAAAGGGAGGTGTGAGCTAGTGTATCCCAACACTAGCCAAATTTGGATGATCCTAGTGCAGATCCTCGCTCTGCCAAAGACCTTTCATATAATATTCCTTATTTTCCTGGATCTTTGATTTCTTATATGTAAACCAGGATGACGAAATAGCTTTTTTGCCACTACAGCTTGTAGTGGGTTGTGTGACCCTGATCTGCAGGGCTTGTGTGGTGCTTTCTCTGGCATACTGGGGCTGTGCCTGGAAGTGTGGAGTCTGATTGCTACTGAGGTGTTGAGGTGCTGCAGCACTGCAGCTAATTCCTCTTACCTTGCTGCTTAATCAAGGGATAAAGCCAGTGCCAAGTGTTCGGTGCAGCAGGTTTTTGCTGCAGACTAAGGAGTTTGTGTATCAAGGGATACAGTGAACTCGAGTAAAGCATTTAAGCGGGGCGATATAATACTGAAGAAATTTTTAGTTACAATTTTTCTGTTATAAAGTTGTAATCATCATATGGATTAATCTTTAATAGAATAGATACTAAACTTGAATAATTTCCTATTGATCTTATTATTAATTCTGTCTAGAGCTAGGCATAAACTTTTTTTAAATTTTAAACCAAATTTTTCAGGAAGAGGCAAAAACCTGCCACCACTGTGAATGCTGAAGAGCAAATCCAAATGGCTTATATAATACACAACATGTCAGGAAACCTTTTGTGTATATAATTTAGACCAGAACCAGCCTATTTTCAAGGGGGAATAGGAGACACTTCACCTTTCTGCCCATTAAAATTTCTCTATAAAATACTAAATGAATTTAAGTAATAATTTCTACAGGAAGCAGTTTTCTCTGGTAATTTGGGTTTAAGAGCTTGCTTCTTTGTCAATGTAACTTCATTGTCTGCCCTTAAAGCTGGCCCTATTAGACATTGCATGAGAATGACTCAAAGGCATTTAAAAGAACACAACTCTCGTTACCCATACAGGACTAAACTTGACTGAAAATTTGTAATATTATTCTGGCAGTAGCTGACAGTGATGACACTGACAATAAACTCATCTTATGAACAAACCCATTCAGTGTGTTGTTATGAATGGAGAACCACCTAATTTGCTTATGTTTGGGGATATATTTTTGTTTGGATAGGAAATTATTTTTAAATTAAAGAAATGATATTCAGGACAATTTTTCTAATATTCATAGTTTTTCTTCCAAGCTTGCACTTCTTGAAGTGAACTTGGAATACTGTAGGCATTTTATTTTGTAAATTAAGAGGTTCTTTGTCCCCTCATTGGAGCATATTCTGGTGATAAGACTATAAATTCTAGGAATTTTAGTAAGTCCTAGTTATTGTAGTAATTCTAATGATACAATGGTGTAAATTCTAGTAATTCTAAGAACCGTCTGTTGCAGTGAGAGAACAATATGGAAGCTAAATTTCAAATTTACAAGAGAGAAAAAGCAAAACCTATTTATTTCTCTGAATAACTTAAGCAGTGAGAAATCCTTCCTTTACCCTTACTCATTTCATACATTGCATTACGATGGAAGTACCTGAACTGAAAGCAGTTTGATAAACTATTGCCCATCTTGAATAAAGGAAAAGCTATCAGGATGAGAACAAAACAAAGGTCTTTTTTTTAATTGCTTTGCAAAATGCATATTTATTGAGAATGCCTCAGCTTTATGACTTTAACCTTTAGCTTTACATTGCTGTGCAGTAGATCCCGAATTTTCTGTACAGCAACATTTCTCATTTAATTCCTGAGACATCAATTGCCTAATGTTGATCTTCTAAGAACTTTTAAGGTGTCTAAACACTTAATGGAAAATATAAAGCCATATAACTGTGATCACAATTCCACTGAGATAAAAGTACTTAGATTGCCACAGCTACTACGCAAATGAAAAGCAAAATCCATCTTTGGATTTTGCTTTTCCATCATTGCGGTTGCCACCACTGTAAAGATCCTCATCATCTAACTATTTTAATTTCTTTTTATGTCTTTCTATAACTTGCAGCTCTAATCGAAACAAATACATTCAGAAAAAAAACTACCATGTGGACCAAAACAAAATAAATATTTCAAACCCTTTTTGTGAAAATCACTGGATCTTAAGGGTTGTTAGTACATCTAAGGGGTTAAAAATTAGGGTCCTAGCTATTAACTGTTATTTCATGATGCTGGGCTAAAGACAAAGACAACAGGATTGCAGCCATACAATGGTAAGGTTATTATTAAAATAAAAAAAATAACAACTCATAAGCACATTAGCAAATGGATGAATAATTTAGACGTCAAGCTGACGTATATTGGACTAACTTCCTTCCTCCTTAAAATTCATAAGTCTATACAGGTCTCATAGTATGATTCAGATTTCATAATTTAATGAAACAAACTTAATCAGAGGTGTTCATTAAATAACAATTCTGATATGGAGATAATTTAGAATGACTAATTAAAGACCTACTTTCTTTTCCTCTTTCATTCTGTGAGAAGTTCTACAAAGGTGTAATTTGCTAATTAAATCATGAGATCTGAATCAAGGTTTCAGGCACTTAATTGCTGAGTGTTACGCTCTTCTCTAAGAAATCATGGAAATTTCCATGAGAATTGAGGATGCACCTTCTTTTTATTACTTTTTAAAACTATCTTTTTCAGTTAAGATGTTGATAATGTCTTTCTTTTTCTTTACAGTCTTAAAAGAAATGGACTAAAACAAGGAAAGTCTTTGAATTTGTAATATATTGAAATTGGGTGTGCTTGAAGTTGTGCATTTGAGAGCACTTCTCAGGAATAAGCTGTCTGATTTATGGTTGACTCCTTGTACGTTCAGGGTTTTCAGACATTGCCTAGGTAGCCACAGTTTGAGTTTAACACATCCTTAGAAATGGGACTAGCAATTCAGTTGTACTTATTTAGCTTCCAGTTGGTAGCATACTCCTTGATGAGTCCCCGAACATTGGCTAAGCAGTATTTATTTTTATAAATACTTGTGAAGAAATATTAGGTTCTTTTTTATGGAGTATTATGTAATCTGAATTAAAACCAAACAAACAAATAAATGAACATGGTCTAGATTAAGTTCTTGAAATGCTTGAGAGCCCACCTTTTTCATGGGGACTTCAGTGAGTTAACCTTTTCCTAGCAGTGAGATTTCAATTCTGTGTGAGGGGATTTCTTCAGATTTTCCAGTTTTCAGAAGTAAATCAGAGGCAATATTGCTATGGGCTGCAGGCTGCAGGGGTTCAAGGCTGGCAGATCCTCAGCCTTGCAGCTGTTTGGATGCTGCATGGATTTTCACACCTTGTCCCACAAATTAGAGACAGTACCTAGCCATCACAACTATGTTAGGCCAGGGTTATTAACCCTATTTCTCTAGTCTGGAGAGAAGTTAAAGTCAGCATTTTCAGACTCATGTTTCTGTGTTGTATTTGAGCTGATCTTATCTAGCTGCTCTGCTGTGTCTCAGTGGCATTCGTGACCACCTGGAGCTTGGGACTACTGATTTAGCAGTGTCTGGATATGCCTCTCCTCCATGTCTGTTCTCCTGGCAGTCTAAACCTGTGACTGCCAAAATTAATTAAGCATGGTGTAGAGACATTAGACTGGAAACCCATGAAACTGGGATATCTTCCAATAGCTGTTCTGACAGCTTTACAACTTTGCACTTTCTTTATGCTGCTTAGCTAGAGGTAAAGGGCAAGGACAAAAACTGGAACACTGACTTAATGTCTCAATGTCTCCGTTACCTTTTGAAGAGAGGCAATGTAAAGACATGCTAGCAAGAAGTCATTAAGATATTACCATCATGACCATCACGGAAAATGCCAAGAACCTTGAGTCGTAACAGAATGATGAGTACTCTGCAAAAGACAAACCACTTTAGTACCCATTTGCAAAATGGGTACTAAAGTGCATTTATTAGAAAATGTTCAAACATAGTACCAGGCCCTGGTACCCTCCCAGCTATCTCTGAAATTGCTAGGGTTAATATGAAGATGACAGGATTAACTATGTCAAGACATCTCCTTTTTTGCATGAAGGGTGATAAACTCCTAAGCAATACTGGAGAACCACCTTTATTAGACATGACCTGATCAGACTTGCTCTTCTATTGTAGCTCAAGATTAAAGCATTTCTTATAACCACTTTTTTTTTAACTAATCCTCTCTCTGGCTGACTCATAACAGCTGTTAAATAACTAGATAGTTAGCTAAAGATGAACTGAACCTACAATTTTAAACATGTGATATAATAACAATCTCCTTTATGCAGAGCAAACTGCTTCTGTCGTAATTTGAATGCTTTATGCTGACCTCACTGTCTGCATCTGACTGAACTGATCTAATATGGTAATTGACAAAAGTTTATAACAATGGTGATTAGTTACTTCTGATGCATTATGAAGGAGGACAGAGGCCACATAGGAGTGTGAGGCATTATGCGGGGGGGAGATGGAAAGGTTGACATAATATTTTTGAAACATCTGAAAGATTGGTTGGAGTTTGTTCCTGAGTGTTTCAACAGCAGCACGTGCAAAAGTTCACATGCCTTGTTTTTACTTATTTTCTTTACCCCTTTGCCAGTTATCTGATAGTCTCTCTTTCCTCCCATATGACTGTGCAATGAAGTTATTGCACAATGAAGCCTTGTTATGGATGTAACAGTACATTCACCATTTTTTTCTGCCTTCTTAGAGGCTCTGACTTGTCACAAGATTACTGAGAGTAATATTAACTGGTGTTCCGCAGCAGTTCATCTTCTCTAGACCATACTGCCTTTCAAGCATTGACATTTTCTGGTGGGAAAGGCTGAGACCTAGAGAAGTAAAATAACTTGCCTGAATTCACATAGGACAGATCCAGTCTTTTTATCCACAGCTCCATCCTGCCTTATATCACAGTGGAGTCCCCATGCCTTTTTTTTTTCACAGTGTAGGGACAGCATGTGCACATAAAGGTTTTTATTAAAAAAAATCTATGTAAAAACTCAGCCAGAAGAAAAGAAGCCTTTTTTTTCTCTTGTTGGCAAAAGTAACTTCCTTCCTTTTTACATATCCTCTTGGATATGTATTTGCACTGGTCCTAAAGTCCCCCTTAAATAAAACTTTAGTATTGGTGTTTTAAAAGAAATCATCCATTGTTGCAATAAGTCTAGGAAATATTAATTTGTTCCATGTGAACAAATTTTATGAATAAAGTACAAGGCAATTTTAAAGATTACAGGCACATTCCTGAAACCTTTTAAAAACACACACAGCTTTAACCTTGTGGAAAGTGCCTTAGGACTTAAGGTTAATTATATGAGTAACGTGTCATCTTGGTGCAGATCTGAATTAATAAGACAATAATTCATATCAGAAGTGAAAATACTTGGTTTTCCTGCAGTAAACACGGGAGCACCAGTTGCTGTGAGCACCAGTGGCTAAAACTCCAGGAGATTTGAGTTCCTGAGTTCCTGAGTTGTGTTTGTACTGCCAGGGAGCCTAAAAGAGCTTAGTTGTGCTGTACTCTGTGCAAACATGTAATGAAATAACCATCTTCTTAAGAGCTGATAAAGCACAGCAATGCAATTACACAGAAGCAGCTATCTTGCTACTAGTGTGAGACAGGTGATAGTACATCTCACTGATGTGGTTTTCAGATCTCTGAGTGTAAAGGGCAATGAGAGAGAAAGTCTGAAGATACTCAACTGAAAATGAAATTAACTCAGGCACTGTGAACTACTCTGCAGGATCAATCACCTTATCGATACAAAAAGAGGGAAAGGTAGAGACTGGAACATTAAGAACCTTGACAGTGACAAGAAGTCACCTGTATTTGGTGAGAAAGAAAAGAAGGCAATCAGTGTCATGGTACAAAGAATGAGGTTGTCTAAGCTGCTGTATAAGTGAAGTTTCGCAGTGGCAAAAAGGGCTGATCTAAGCCTCTGCTTGCCAAAGTCGTGGATAATAATGTCGTGGGAAATTGTGGGATTTGGAGAGTGGAAAGAATTAAATGTGTCATCTGGAATGGCCATATCCTTGAGAGAAATAAAAAGCACAAGTGCCCAAAACTGGTAAAAGCCGACACTGAAACTGACAATTCAATATTACAGAATGACGGTCTGTGTAGCAGGCAAGTGTAAAGAAAGGAAAGTGACAAAAGCCTGCAAGACAAAGGGATGGCTCAAAACCTTGTTGAACTTGAACCAACAGTCAGTCATACAGAAAGAGAAGTAACAAAGACAGGGCAAGACTCCATTTTTGAGAATGAAGTGGGCCTGGAGTATTCTGTGGTTGCCTTATCTCTCTCATGTAGCCTTGTATTTGTGTAACCTTGAGGGATAAATAGGAATATCTCTTATGACATTTAAAAAAAAAATTAAATTCTACAGATTATTCAGCTCAAGTAGTTCTAATCAGATATAGCATCTTTTTACTCATTTGAGGACATATGTGTGAAGTAACCCCTCTACAGGAACCCAGTGATGACAAATGAAAGTTGCTCAGTGATGTTTTAACCAGGGAAAGATTACCCTGAATACTACTGGAAGCAAAACTGTGTAACGAGATATGGGCAAAGCGGTACCGAGAACAGTTTTCTTAAGGGCATAAGTCTTCTCATCTCTTGCCCTCTCCCTCTCCACTCCTTCATGTACTGCCAAGTATTCCCTCTTTCAACAGATTCACATCTCTGTCCCAGACTTAATTCCTGTCAGCAGCTTCACATATCTGCAACTATCCTGCTATTGAAATCACACTCACAGAGGCACCTAGTGAAATATACAAAGTTCTGTTCAAAAAAAGTTTTACAGCCAGACATGCATCCAGATGGCTTATAAACATAGGCTTGGAAAGAGAAACTTTTCAGCCCATTAGCACCTGACCTTTTTTTTGTACACAGCAGCTATGCTGACATCACAGATGCTTGTGGCTTTGGAAGACCTGATGTACCTAGATCACTGACATCAGAAACATAAGAGTGATTGCCTCAGAGGGCTGAGCCAAGCTCCACTCTGCCTGCCATTCACCTGGTTCAGGAGATAGCATTTGCCTCTGGCTCCTGCTCTCCCCTCCACTCTACATTTGTAGAATGTAAAAAGGTTATTTTCAAATTGAAATGGCTGAGGGTCTATGAATTGGTGATATTGAGTTCCTGACACCCTTCTCCAGACACAAAGCCATGGAAAAACAAATATCTTTTTTTTTTTTTTAAACACCATTATGGATAGAATTCACAGAGATTTGAGAGGTCATGACTGCCTCCAGTCTCCCTCCTCAACCACATGCCCCTTTGCACACTCACTGAACTGCATTTTGGACCTGTTTCCTAGCAGACACACAGGAGTGCTATACACTATGGATATACACCTGATGATGAAGGAGCCAGGTAAGCCAACAGAGGCAGGAGCAACCTGAACACATGCATGAGCTTCTTGTGAAGTGCTGTAATTGTTCTTCAGAACAGAAAATCTAATACTTATCTTCCTTCTCCCTCGAGGACTTTCTCCTAAGAGAGACAGTATTTACTAGCAGGCAGCAAGGCAGTGAGGGAATATGTCATGGGCTGAAGAAGCCAGAGGACATTGGTTGCTGTGGAGCTTTCAGTAGATGGCAAACCACAGCACGATCTACACCCCTGTAGCATGTGCAGCTCCCAGAAGTGTTTTTAGCCCCTTCTCTGTGTTAAACTAATGTCAAAGTCTAGTACTGGACAACAAGAAAAAGGAAGAAATACACTTCAATCCTTGGCTTATACCCTAGGCTATGCTGGTGGCTAAGAGGCACGGTTACTGGGGAATGGGTAGTTTAGAGGAAGAAAATAGCTGTGGATATGCCATGTATGATACTGCAAACCAGCTGATCACAACATGATTTTTGAACCCATGCATACAAAGGTAACCCCCCTGACTTACAGGTGATAATTTTGGTCTGTATGCATTGACACAGACGCACACACACATGTTGATGTTTGTACATGTGGCCATCAGGTACTCTTAGGAGGGGTAGGGAGCAAACTTCCTAAAGAAGTGAAGGTGTGTATTTTGGGCTCTGCTTCTATCACTCTCTCTGTTGTCTGTAGTCACTGTTCCATTGGTATCATTCACTCCAAAGTAACTTCATATATCTCCAGGATAAACAGGATATAGAATTTAAGTCGATCCCAGTTACTAAATCAAGTCCAGGTGATAAATGCAATTACTGATGCTTTTAGTTTATGGTATACAGTGGTAGTGAACTACCGCATAAATAAATAACACAGAAATTTAGACATACATCGGAGAAGACACTTGTCAAATGTGCAGTCGTACTGAATTTTATGTGACATTTTGTAAAGAGGAGGTAGTCTAACACTTTCAGTATTCAAGAGAGAAACTCAATATCACCAGTTCATAGACCCTCAGCCATTTCAATTTGAAAATAACCTTTTTACAACCAAAAAGTCCTTATTGCTGCTTTTAAACACTTAAGCTTAGTTTCCTTTATGGCATACCCTAGCCATTTTTGCTGCTCTGGCAGTGTCAGGCATGCCTGAAGTTGATGGTTTGCTGGGAGGAAGCAGATATGGTCATGGTACTGCTGTGCCCCAGCAGTACTCGGCTGGGTGACTGGGATGTCCCTTGGAAAGACGGTCACAGAGAGGTGAAGCCACTCTCTGTTTTTCAGGTGCTGATCGTAATGCAAAGCCTTCTTTCCCCTGCTGTAGCAGACGTAGCTTGTTTAAGGTGAGAAGCTGGGCCTTTTCTTAAGGGTGCTGGGGTTCATGGTAAAGACTATATGAGTTCTGAGCACGCAAACATGTTTGCAAGATGAAACAATAATTATACCTAAAAATGTTTGTGGTTTGATTCACTTTTTTAATCTGACTAGCAGGAATAGACATAATATCTCTCTCCACTCAGAATTTTTCTCTCTCTCTCTTTTTTTTTTCTTTTCTTCTTTTTCTTCTATAGGTAGTGTTGTTCTGTTTTCTATTTTCTAGATTTCTTTATATTAACTTTCTGCTTCCTTTATCTCTGAGTGAGAATTCTTCAAGTGGGAATTTCTGCATTTGCAGTATCTGGTGCATGATTATTTTTGTCTTAATTTTGTTGTTGTCTACAAGAAAAGTAAAAAAAAAAAAGCCATAAAAGTAAAAGCCATAAGCATGCAGGGAAACCTAAATGAGGCTTAACTGAGTCCTTCAATGTTCTATGAAGAACTGGAGAGATTACTTAACTCTTAATAGGACACCTTACATATCCGGGAGAAGTGCAAAGGAACACTTATTAAGTCAAGGGTCTTCCACGTTTGCATGAGATAGACTTTTCTGGAGCACTCAAAACCATCAGGAAATTTTGCTCCCTTCCTTTATTATTTGAGGAGAGGAGAGCATCCCCAAATGTCAAATTGTCTCTTCTCTATGAAAGGCAGAGAATGAGGAGTTACTTGTGTTTTCAGCACCTCACTACTCCATTATCATGTTGAAGATGGAACTAAAATTTCATGCCAAGTGCCAGAGATTTGGTTGTGGAACAATTCAAATGTTGGCATTACTCTATCAAACAGTCTTTGACTAATTTTACTTATCCCTTCCCTCCTGATCTGTGTCAGTACTGGAATGGAAATGGTTTCATCCAGATCTCCTTGTGTTTTAATGTCTCTCAGGCAAGTGGAAAACTCAGCAGAGACGATTTTGTTGCTGAAGTCAGAACTGTACATTGGTGTAAAAATGTCTTAATCTGCTCAGGGAGCTATGTTACAAGGCCAATGTATTGGCCCCCAAATAACTATGCCAAAAAATACTTGGGTTAAGAGTCATTTATTTAAGCCACTGGAATTGTTCAAATTTCTACCTGCCACAGAGAAAATTTCCCATATTATTGCAAAATTTTAAGGTAACCCTTTGCATCAAGAAGCACTCTTCAAAGATTAGAGCAAATAACAGACCTGTCCAGAGAAGAGGAATTTGAGTGTCATGTTCATGTCAGTATTTGCAACTCCTCCATCAAAACAGTTTTTTCTAGTTACTTTGAATTAATTGGTAAATTTAACATTCCATGAAGAAACCCCCCCGATATTCACAACACACCTACTTCTATTAGTCTTCTCACTTCATAAATCTGGGGTTTTTTTCAGTTTGATGGGTTTACATCTCCCTTTTTAGACCACCTGGAGCATTTTGGAAAGGCACACCTTGTTTATAAACCATCTGCCCACTTTGGCATGTTGAAATGTCACTGCGCATGCTGACACGGTAAAGGGAATATAATTTACAGATGCCTCTAGAGGTGGGTGGAGAAGGCTAGTCAGAAATTTTTACACAGCTTGTCTTGAAAATCAGCTAGGTTGTAGGGGTAGCAAGAGGAGCTCTGGTGGCAGGGAGGCAAGAGCATGCAGAGGTATTACCCAGCAGGAAAAGAAATTGTTGTCTATGTCAGGTCTATATAATGATGTTTAATAGCATATGCAGTGTGATAGTTTATACAACTGTAATACATAAATATAATAACATGAGCACGACAAGAGTGGTTATAGTTATGGTTTAGCAGTATTCAGCTGTAAGATAACTGTAACTATGATTATGACATTGAATAACTACAAGCTTTGCAGCATGCAGTCATGGAAGAGTTAGCAGTACACTGCTATAGCCATCACTAGTTATGAGGGCTGCTCCCAAATCCCTAGATTCTTCAGGTGCTACAAGGTCTGCAAGACCCTGCTTTTGTCCCTGAGCATCCACATTGATGGCATGAGGCCTTGGGTGTCACATACAGTCAGGGTGATCTGGAAAACAGGATGGCCACCATAGCAGCTGATGCTTATGACCCACTGTCATCAATGCCAGCCCTCTTCTGCTGATTCCACTCTTGCCATCCTTGGGTTGTCCACTGTGGTGGCTTCACTCCTTTGGCTAGCAGCTAAACCTAGTCACTTTCTCATCCTCCCCACAATCAGGGAGTAGGGGAGAGAATTGGAAGGGTGAAAGTAAAAAAACTCATGGGTTGAGATAAAACCAATTTATTAATTGAAATCAAATAACAATAATAACAGCAATAACAGAATATGCAAATGCATGGTGCACAGTCCAATTGCTCACCACCTGCTGACCGATGCCCAGTCTGTCCCCAGCTAGTGATCCCAGAGTTCAGACAATCCCAAAACCCAAACCTCAATCCCGAAAGAGTGAGCCTGACTGATCCCCGAGAGAATCCCCTGCTTTCCAGTCAACCCTAGTTAATATACTGAACATGATGTGATATGACATGGAATATCTCATTGGCACATCCAAATGACAATTTTGGCTTTTGCTAATTGCTATGCTTCCTTCTCCCAGTCTTTTGCACCTGCAAACTAGCCAATAACAATGAACACGAGCTCCAGCAACAACTAATAACATTAGTATCTTACCAACATTCTTCTTATAACAAATCCCACACTGAAACTAAAACACAACTATCCTAGCTACTAAGAAGAAAATTAACTCTATCCTAGAAAAATCAGGACATCCATTTAGC
Source organism: Antrostomus carolinensis (assembly GCF_000700745.2). Lineage (NCBI taxonomy): Eukaryota > Metazoa > Chordata > Aves > Caprimulgiformes > Caprimulgidae > Antrostomus > Antrostomus carolinensis. The sequence continues at coordinate 33,607 of NW_010330930.1, forward strand.
TGCTTAGGACACCATGACCTATAGCCATCTGGGCTTCATTTCTTCAGTTTTCTGGACAGATTCATCATTACTGAGTCACTTGCTGAGCCAATCCAGAAGGGACCAGTCACAGCATGCTACCATTACCATATTTTCATTCTGCAGCTCTTCCCCAGTGGATTCCATTCTCTGGGGACTGGCTCAGAGGTGATCATTGCTTTCATCATTGCTTTAGGCATCCTAACCATACCATTATTGCACTTTTTGTCCTAAGTTCTACAAATCACGTTAATGAGCAGGATGCTAAATCTCTTCATGACAATGCATGTCAGCAATTTCACTGTGGTCTTATAAATATACTAAGGATTTATAGTTAGGCTGGGTCAATGGGACATTATTATATTAGTCTTTCACCAAGAAAACCTATTTGTTATGTTTGTTATATAATATAAGCAAAGTTACAGTAAGGCCTTATCATGGCTCTCTGGTCCCCTTTCCTCTCCTTTGGATGGAGACCCCTACAAGCCATTGGGTTTCCTCTTATAAATTTATATAAGGATTGTTCCTTTGCTTTGGTTCTTCATCTGTATGATTTGCAATTTACAAAGTATGTATTGCCTTATGTGCTATGTGACATAGTACGGACCATTTAAAGTGGGCTGAGTTTCTTTCCTCAGTAAGTATTCTTAATTAATCAAACACAGATCTGATCCTCTCATGAGTGGTAGCCGCAGAATTTTCCAGTCTGTACTAGTTTCTTCATCACAATGTGGTTTTGTCCCATTACATCTCCCATCAAATCCCGAGAATTATTTTTGCGGTTTGAAAGAAGAAGAGGGCTTGTCTTGTGACTTTTTGGGAAAATATACTTTGAATGACTTTCGTTACAGAGTGTTATCCCAGTGATCAGCTTTATAAAACACTCAAAACAAAGCTCTGGGAAATTTTCAAATCAGCCATAATATTTGCATATGCAAATTCACCAGCCAAGGTTGGAAGCAAGAAGAGATGACTAAGAAGGTTGCCTCTGCCCTAATGTATGCACTGTACAGAGTTGGGCAAATGTCCAAGCCACTTATTTGTTCCTGTTGTTCTTCTGCAAGCTACCAGTGTATTTGCTATAAATTGCAATTGTCTGGGATTTTCTGAGTTGTGGATAAGCAGGACAAAACATCTACAGCAGAGTCATGGCTCATCAGCTTGGTTTTGTTACGACAGGAGACAGTTATTAAAGGTTGTGTGAAGGAGGGATCAGGATGCCAGACCCCCATCTCCACCACCCCCTCAGGGCACAGCTGATTGAACTCACCAGTGTTTATCTTCCTTCTCGCTCTACCTGAACCCAGCAAGGCCTATAGGACTTCAAGCCTGATTTCACCGACTTTTAGATTAAGTTTTGCATACACTTATTGATGTTCTCTAACAGCAAAAAGCAATAAACTCATCTGAATGGAAAATGCTTCCCAGATGGTGTTACTCAGAGACAACGCTTGAGGAACTAGTTTCCTGTACACCATCTTGCAACATTCCTATGTTATTTTTATTCTTCTTCTCAGGCTCTAGAAACTAGTATCTTTCCAAGTTGCAGTTAGTAACAATTCCTTTGTGAAGCTAAATGCAATTTCTATGAGACCAGCTATATATTTGGTACCTACTAAAATATATGGCATCCATTGTATTTAATACGTAATTCCGTAGATATATGCATATAAAGATGTTTGAGGGTGTTTTTCTCACTAGTATTTCTAATGAAACTGTAAGAAAAAGAACTGTAAGTTTTCAAAAAACTAACTACTTCCCCCCAGCCCTGACTCCTAGTTCTCCAGAAAATGGAAATGGCATGTTGGACCATGCTCCGTAGCTCCCACCACCTCTGACCCATGTTCCCATGGGGCACTACAGCTTTCATGACTGCCTCCCCCTGCTGCCTAGTTGGTTTTTGAGTAAGATTGTCTCTCCTACCCCCTATCACAAACACTTTTTATTTGGTTAGCAAGAATCCTCAAATGAAAAATAAAATTGGTAGAAAAAGGTAAGCCATCTTAATATACAGAAGAGTAGAAAGTTTGCCTTCTCCTGAAATATTTTCTTGATTAGATTTTGAACTGCACACATGCTTCAAACATTTTTTGCTTTAATAAGGTGCAATTGATGGAAGTAGCCAATATTTTAAAAAAGAATGAAATTGAGCTTCTTTTTTTTTTTTGTCCTTTTCAGTTATAGAGTGTTGTAACATAACTATGTTTTATTTATACTTTTATAAAAATGTTTCCCTGCAATAATAATTTATTTTTGGGAACACTGGTAATTCCTTAGTGCTAAGTATATAAATTAATAGATGTGTGTATGTTCAATTTGCACAGAAGACATTAGCAAGTCATTCATAATTTGCAGGTACTTACAGCTAATTTAGTGATTAAATTTATGCCAGCATTACCACAATGAGCTGTCACACAGCATTAGTCACTTTATTTGCATTACTTTGGTGGCAGAGGAAGTGGAACTTCTGGGAGCTATAGAAAAAACAAAGCCATATTACTTGTGGTGGCAGCTCGATTTCTCTAGCATACACCTTCATAACTGCACTTTTCCTGGATAACAACATTTTTCTTTGGTGCCTTGGAGAAGAGATGAGCATTTTAATGTGCTGGCTCTTAAATCTGAATTGAAAGGGTTTTTAAAAAATATTTTCTACCACCGCTTTATCCAGTCATTTACCAGACTTGATTACTGGACCTCCAAGCTGTCCATAAATTAAATAATATTGACAATGTACCACCACTGTCCCTCTTTTATCAATTTGTAAATAGGTGTCCACCAATAATTTTAATACTTCAATCATGTAAGTCCTGCTAACAAATCTCAGTAGTAACAACCATATAGCTGTGTTATGTATGAGGATTTCAAATTCCTCTACATTTTCTTGAGCTTTATGCATTAATACAGGGGTCATTCACATTAATCTCACATTTTGCTTGTATTAGTATTCTTATTTATCCTTCAGAGATCTCAAGCTCCAACAATGCAATGAAATATTCACTGCCTGGGATAGCCCTTCCAGATTTGAACACAAAAGTGATCAGAGTACCAATTGGTAATTATTAGGTGAATGTTTTAAGTAATGTTTTTCAGATATATAAGATCATATATTAACTGATGTGAAGTGTTAAATAATAGTTCTTTCTCATGGTATGTAGTTTATACACAGGTAAAACTTCCAATTTAAAAGTAGTGTGACATACTCTTTATGCCTGTAAAACAATTAAGTTCTTCCTGTATCTAAGCAGGATTTCAGTAGGTAATCCTGCATAATGTACTGCTGCTTTTTTCTGCAGATTCCAATTATACCATACAATACCAGGTTTTTGATGCTGTTAAAAGAAAGTAAGTATATTCTGTAAAAAAACCAAAAAGGTATGGGTCAGACTACTTTGAGGAAAAGTCAGGGTAGGGCAGCAAATGGGGCCATACGATACCACCAGCAATTGTATTAGTTCCTTAGATAAATATTTTTAAATTGTAAGGCATACTGCCAGTTACTGATTCCCTGCCAGTGTATGAAGGTACTAACTACATGTGCAGTACTTGTCAAACTTCCTGCTCTATATCAGCCAAATCCATTTCATCAGGAGCTTCCCAGTGAAAGCCAAAGAAAGAATGTGGAAATTGTTCAATCAATTTTTTGTAATCAGTCTGAAAGGAGAGGGAACAAAGCACATACTCTTATACCTGAGCAGTTGATGTTTTTCAATGTGTGCATTGGTAATCAAAGCAAATGCTCAGAGCAATAAAACATCATGTAATAATGTGACTACTACCAAGCACTATCGCTCCCTATTCAAAACAGTGTTGTCAAGATACTTGTGAATTTAATTTAAGCATTTCAAAGCACAAGAACAGATATAACTGACTCATTTAACAAGTTTTATTTTAGAGATTTTTTGTGTCTGATAAACAAGCATTTTAACATAAAGAATACAGTCACATTGGCATTAATAAGCAGTATTTAAGTTAACTGTGAAATTCATTTAAGATCTACTAACACTGCATGGTTGTATGTCTTATTTTGCAAAACCCCAAATATGTCTAATTTCCCTAAAATACCAGCTAGATATAACTGTTAGGCACCCACTTATCTTTTAAAGTCTTAGATTTAGACAACAGATAAGTTCTGAAACAATTAACTGCTTAGGTTAATACTGTTTTATGTTACAACCATTCATTTTGCCCAGCAATTGCTTTCAAGTTTGATTGGAATTTTAACATCTTCTGAGTTTAACAGGAAAGCTTTTCTAGAAGAGTTGCTCTAGTACAGCAAAAAAAAAAAAAAAATTATTGAGTTTATTGGTCATACAAGAATAAGAGAGGCATTTTACACTTTTTTTAACAAACCCTATAACAAATATCTTGACTAGAAAAAGCCTTGTTTTTAGCTGTTAAGCAAAGACCTTATCCCCGGGATATTTTTTAAATTATTTTGAAGTCTGCCATTTTCCTGGATCTTGGGTGAAAGAAAAAAAACCACTGAAATAACAAAATGCAATATATGAGACAATTGCCTTTTAAAGAATAGTTTTACTTTAAAAAGTTCTCCTTAAAAAGTTTTCCTTAAGAAGAGTTTTTCTGCTTATGCACAACAAGTTGTTATGCACATTTATGAATATCAATAATAATTTCTTACATTTTGCTAACTTTTATCAACAAATACTAATTAATCAGCCAAATGGCAGCTACACATTCTGTTCAGAATGATATCGTGCTATTGTGATACAGCTGACAGCTGACTAGAGAGACAGACAGCATATTGAAATGGGATGTTATCTCAATTTCTTCAGCCTAATTAGAAAAAGTGTTGTGCAATAACAAGAAGCATTTTCCAGGCTGGAAGGGTCAGTCAAATGATGTCAGGTAAGTCTGCTGAAAGCTTGTCAGGCAGCAAGTTGTTTATTTAGACTTCATATGACCAAATATCAACATAGCATTAACATAGAATGATGAAGTTACAGTAAATTGTTCCAGTGAACAATCCAAGCTAAAACTTATTCCAGTTCATAATTTCTTGGAGAAAGCTTGCTGCACAAATGTATTTATCACTGTACTGGAAGTAGAGTAAGGTAAGGCACAGTGCCATCAAAGAGTTACAAGGAGGCTTGTTTTTTTCTGAGTTTCTTGGGTTACTCTCTTTTTTTTCCCTCTTTTTTCCCAGAAACCTCAAAGTAAAGGTGGAAGAATTCATCAGGCAAATTGAGATTAATTAGATGGTGTGATAGTTTCCCTGGGCTAGCCCTTGGCCAGCAGCCAAGACAGCCATTGACCCACTGCCCCCCCACTCACAGGGGACATGGGAGAGGATTGGGGGGGCAAGGATAAGGAGACTTGTAGGGTGAAATAAGAACAATTTAATAATAGAAATAAAAGAAAACTTAAAAGAATACTGATATTAAAAGAGCAATGATAATGATAACAGTAACAAAATATACAAATGAGTGATACACAGTGCAACTGCTCACTACCTGCTGACCAGGCCTGGCCCATTCCCCAATAATGATCCCGGAGGAGTGACAATCCTGAACCGAAACCACAATCCTGGAAGAGCAAGAGCCTGAGCAAAAGTCAGAGAGAGCCAAAAGAGGAAGAGACCCTCACTAATATACTGGACATGATGCGATGTGATATGATATGGAATACCCCATTGGCATATCTAACTGTCAATTAAGTTTATTAATTTAAATATTCCTCATGCCCTTAGATCTTGTGCTTGTGGACTAACAAAATACAAAGTCCTTCACTTCCAGCGACAAAAATGCAAACAAAGGGATATTATCAGCATTTCTTTCATAACAAATTCCAGGCTGAAAGCAAAATGCAGCACTATTCCAGCTACTAAAAAGAAACCCAGCTCTGTTTCAGCTAAAAACCAGGACAAAACCAAAGCTAGAAACAAAGAAGAAGAATATATGTTCTAAGCTTTACAATGAAAAAGAAGGGGGAAAAGTACAAAAAGGAATAAAATGTGCCATTTAAAAAAAAAAAAAAAAAGTTATGTGGTAAATCTGCACTGCTTGTGCCCAAGGATACATTTTCTCTCCAACTGCCTCTTAGCTTGTGGTTTAAATCAATAAGAAATTGGATCTCCAGACTTTCAGTTTCCCTTCATGTTGTCCAGTCATTACATCCTGCAGAGATGAAAAGGTTTACCACTGTTGAAGAATTCCAACTGGAAGCATCTCTCTGAAACTGAACCTGACCTAGCAGGTCCATCCTCTCAAAGCAGTTATCCCTGTTCTTACTGATGAGCACGCATGTACTGCTCTTGACTTCAGCTTAATGTCTTTTAACTTAGTTGCATGCTTACAGGTAAATTTTTAAAATATGTCTTAGTACCTAGTTGCTTCTTTGGCCAGAATGTAACTAATCAAAAAACAAAGGTAGCAATATGAGTAGTAGAAACACTGAAGTCTGGTTTCCAGTATATTTCAGAAGAATTTTCTGTTTAACAATAAAAGGACAGATATTTAGCGGATATTTAGCCTTTTCCTTTGGAAGAAGAGGTGGGAAAGAGGGGATTATTGACTGTCTCTCCCTCTTCTCACCAACCACATGTTTTCACATATCTTAAAGGAACCAGTATCTTTGAGATTTCTCTCCCTCTTGGATTGAATTTACATTGAACTGTAATGTCAAAGTTAATGGGACGGGGTGAGAAAAGAGGCTGTGGATACATACAGAGGCAGAATGGTTGAATATGTTCAATTCCCCCTGGGCAAATCCTCTAAAATAACTATATGAAGCTTAAGCATTACTTAAAATTTTTCTATCCTCATCTCCCTCCTTGTTCTCTTGTAGAGGAATGTAAAGTCTGCAAGCTATTAAATGGCTATATTTGTCTATAAGGATCACAAGCTTCTTTCTTTTCTCCCTCTGTGCATGGTGCAAAGATCCTTTCACAGGGAACCAGCATGTGCTCTGTTTCCATAGGCCTTGTCATCTTCTATTGTGGTCCAGGATATCAGCGCACATACAATGCAGAACATCAACTCACGACAAGAATACTTTGTTTGCTTTCTTTCCAGTTTCTTACTGACTTAGAGAGATAACTAAATAGAAATTTCCCCTAACAAGAGTATCAGCTGAAAACCAGATTAGATAATCATGCCAAAGTATCTAGACATATTAGCTGTGTACTCTATTTTGTTGCTTGATTTTGTTCCTTCCATAGACACTATTTTCTGTGTCTTATATAAAAAGTTATTATATGGCTAACTTCACTCAAAAGTCTATGACACAGCTGTTAATAATACCGAAGATAAAAGAGCATGCACTTCTGGCTTTCAAAGGGGTTTGAAGTTATTCTGTTCCCACTGAGTCAGTAGCTCTTTGCCAAGAGCTTTCGAAATTCTCCAATTCTCTCCTGATATTTTTTTAAACTAGCACCTTTTTCACAACAGTAAGCAGCAGATTCAGATCATCAGTATGTACACCCACACAGGATAACACTGTGTTCTGCCTGCTCACACATCAATTTATATTTATTTTGTTACTCTGCCAATCTTTCTTTATTCTCTCAGTCAACCTTCCTTTCTGCAATTCAAGTGAGTCATGGGATCATGCAATCTGTTGTAGTGTAAGCAGTTTTCCCACATACTTGTTGAAAATGTTTTCCTTAAAGCCTCACCAATGGCAATGACTTTAAGTACTTTCTAAATAGGCATTGAGAATTACTTCTTCGGATGTCTTTCCATTTAGTAGCTGAAGTACCCCAGGTCCATATTGTATCCTCCAGCAATAGTTTTGTCTTTTAGCTCTTACCTAAATCCATACAATGTGGTATGTCCTGTTTCAGAGCTGCCAAGAAATGCTCTTCAACCATGTGGTCTCTCAGACCATACAACTATTAATTTTGCAGAAATCCTGATCACAGGCCTGCTATGAACATCCCTACAGGGCTGGCAGTATATCTCTGCAGTGCATTGTTTCCTCTAGCCTTCTGATTTTCCTTCATGGCAGGACTATCAACACACACAGCTTCTTTATGGCTACAGTATTTTAAACTGCTAACAGCTTTTGAGAGTTTTCTAGATTTTGTTAATCTCAAATTATTTTGATAATGCATCACAGTAACAAGACAAATCAGTTACCCCAGCATAACCCTTCCCCTTTCTTCATCCACAGATTTATACTAATTGCTTAGAAAAAGATTATCTTGTTAAATAAATTTACTCTTATTAAATCAGAAAACAGGAAAAAATGTATTTTTAGAAGTGCAGAGATGATTCTACAGGGCTCACAAACCCATTAAACAGTTCATTCTATCCATGGGGTTTTTAGGCTCCTAAAACTATTTCCATTTCTTTTAGTTCAGACACGATTTAGATGTTTAGATGTTCAATTTAGTTCTAGACACAATCATGGTTTTCTGCTGCTTTCCTTCTGCTTTCCACAGTTGTTTGACAATTCTCTGAAGTCATTAAAATTTAAATCTGTTCTTATGTATTGTCCCAAGGACAGTTGTGGAGGCTTTGGCAAAGAGTTTTTCTTAAGCAGAGAGAGGTGCGGATGGTTGAGCTGTTAGGAAGGTGGAGGGACAATGAGTACACAGCAGCATCAGGATGAATTCTTAATGTAAATAATCTCAAAACTAGGATTTGGACCACTACAACTTCTCATTGCTTGAGTAAGCTTAGTGGCTGTAACTTAGTCTGGGCCAGTGGAAGAGGTATGGGATTGGGAGTCAGGAGACCTGGATTCTGTTTCCTTATTTTCACTGCTCAAGTAGTTTCAGTTTCTTCTGTTCCTGTCTCATGTCCTCTTTGTCTGTTTGGATCTGTGTAAGCAGTAAGCTCTTTGAAGCAGAGACCACCTCAATACATACTTTGCAGTTACAAAGCACTGTCCTTAATTAACAGCACCTCTGCTTGCATACACTAAAGATTTTTTCTCTGCAAAGTTACACTGGTGGTTACAGCAAGGCATAGTTTCAGAAGGGAAACACCCTGCACAATAATACTATTGTTTATCATTATCTACTTATTACAGCAGCTAAAAAACATCAGCAAACAATGTTGATCCCAAGAATTGTGATTTTTACCTTATAGCTATCTTTTAAATCCTGCTCGAAGGCAACCAGTGGAAATTAGATAGACAGCCTTCTTCTTCATAGACAAAATTTCATCTTCTGAAAACTCCTTCTGTCACATGAGCATCTCATGGAGATTCCCTGTCATAATCAAGGAGTTGTTTCCCTTATGCCTGAATCTGAGTGAGACTCAGGTGCCAGTGCAGTGATGTCTTGGGATACAGCTCTGTGTTCACTTGAGATCCAGAGAATTCTCCTGAAAAAGGCTTTTTGGGAAATTAATTCCCTTCTCTTTGCAGACATGACCACAACACGGTGATTGCACTGCCATCCTGCTCAGGTTTGCCAAAACACTCAACCTTTAGCAGGGACAACAAAGAACTTACTCGCAAGCTCTGGATGATGTCTCTTACTTTGCTCTCATTTTGAGGTGTGCAGCTTTCCCCATTAACTGCTCACCTACACAGAAGCCTGAGTACCAGTTGAGGTCTCCAGTATTTCACCACCCTGACCTCTTTCTGACCTCTTTCTTTATCAAGCCTGTAGCCTGTCACCTCTAAGTAGTTTTTCCCATCTCATTGGGGTGTTGTTAGGAGAAATACTTTTAAAATACTGTATGTTTCTCAACTACAGTAAAATGAATGCCATACACATAATGGATACCAGCAGATGGAAAGTCTTTGTTCAAAGCATTGTCCCTTTACTAAGCTGGAAAGTAATATGTCCCTTGATTTAGGGGTTTTATTTTACTCCTACTACATTGTTTTAGTCACTCCATAACAAGACCAACTATATTAGGTATAAGCTTTTAAATACCTTCAGCTTCACTCCAAATATATTATAATAGTTACTGAATTAAACTCTTTTTTTAAGTTTTCACCTTAGCTCAAACCTCTTTTATTATTTTGGAAGATGGCAATATAAAGAAGACATAAAACTCCTCTATTTCAGGTAACATACATGGACCTAATTTTAAATTGCTATTAAAAGCTGGATGATGAGCTAGAAGATGACATATCCATCAAGGCTTAAGCAGTGTTGACACACAGGCTTATATTAGCAAAGAAGCTGCTCATACAAGGAAAAGGAGCTATTCTGCTGCTAGAGTTAAATCGCATTGATAATGATATAACCTGTACCTGCAAGGGACTGACATGAAAGAGTGATGTGGGTTTTATCTGGTACAGCATAGCCAGACGTTGGCCAGAAGCACCAGCAAACACTTAGAATGAAGTGTTAAATGCCAATGTACCTATTCACTTCATAAAAGATCTGCTGTACCAGGGGTCTAACCGTAGAGAAACAGGACTGCCAGCACACTAAATGGGAGCAGGCATAGGTACAAATGAGGTGAGGATCTGCCCCCACTTCTGCTACTCACCATCCACAGCAAGGCTGTGTGGGACGGGCATGTATGGGAAGGATGTATGCAGCCAGCAGTGAATTCCTGCACGCCCGTGGCCGGGTGGAAGCAGGGAGGCATTCTGCGTCAGACACCTCTGAGTCACCGTGCCTCCTGGGCCAGTCTCCTGGGGTGCAGTTTACAATCACCAGGACCTAACTTTTAGTCATCAAAGTCATACAGAGCAGCAACGATGGAGCAGAGCCAAGGAAGGCACCTGAAGTCATGACAGAAAGTGGAGTTATGGGTAAACAAAATCCATCTTGGGTTTAAATAACTGCACATCAACATAAACCAATGGAAAATGTATGCCAATCTTTTTCATTTTTCCACTTTTAATATTTGTGTGATGGATGTGGAGCTAAGCTGACACATATGTTAAAAATATACTGGAAGTAGAAGCATGTGGTAGATGAGAAAGTTTCAGCAGAGCCACATGAGGAGGTGGCTCATACTATAGCTACCTAGATTAATTTTATAAGCACTTCTATGCACGGATGATACAGATGCACTCGTGTACTTCATGCACAAAACCTAATCAAGTGGTATGGGGGCAGTATTAGGGAGAAGCACACACTTCTAATTCTAGCAGACTAATGCAGCTATTAATTGAAATAATGCTCATTTTCTATAATCATTTCCTACTTGATCTGGAGTTCCCTTTTCTCCATGGCAACATTGAAGATAATGGGGACTTTGAGGCCGTACACTACAATCAGGAAGAAAAGTATGACTGCTTAATTGCAGTATGGGTTTTATTTTCCAAAGTAACTTGTGTCAGTAATGACAAATGTCAAAGTTCTGGGCCTTTCTTATCTTGTAGCTGATGTTATGTAACTGATCTCATATTGTGTGTATTTCTTTGCATGGAAGCTTTACAAAATACTACATCAGTAAATTACCTGTAAACTGGAAAGTTCTCCTCCTTTCACCTGTAATTGGTAGAGTTGCTCTGTCTGTGGACTGTGCAATCTTCACTTCATTAAGGTTATTTAGCGCTCAAGGAGCACATGACAGCTTTGAGGCTGATGAGATCAGCTACTTGATGGTTTCTCCTAGAGAAAAAATCATGCTAGGGAAGGGATTTTCTGGTGCTTCTGAGTTGCTAAAATGGTCCCTTGAAGATACCTCCCCTTGTTGCAAATTAGGGAAAAGCCAACTGTTCATTTTGCAAATGGATGGATCAACATAAAGTGTTACAGTACCATAGCAGAATCAATGTAAAAACAGTCATCTTCCTTCAGCAATTGATACAGGTTGCTTGCACTCCCTCAGTTAGCCTTTTGCTGGCACACTTTTGAGGGTTCACAGATATTTCTGCTCTGTAAGACAGCTGTAGGAACAATAAACTCTAGGTAGTGTATCATAATAAACAGCAGTATTTTCAAATACTCTTGAACATGGTGCTTGGATGCTTCCATACAGTATCCTTGAAGTTTATTTATGCTTAAAAATTATTTGTCTTAACACCAAACACAGATACTGTTAGATAGTTGCGGGTACCTTAAATTGTCAGACCTTCCCATCAGTACTCCTAAGGACAGGGTTTTTAGGTATTGACTACATGTGGACTTCCACCATGATACCCTTGAGGCATAAAAAAATGACACTTTACATTTAAGTTTGGAGGGCCTTAATCTGGTATATAAATGACTTATTTTGATCTAAAGGTATTTTGGTTTTTTGAGTAGAGCATGGTGAAAATGAGACTTAGCCCTTGCACATTATTTTAACTTAAGCCAAGGAAATACTGCCCATGAGACCCAGCCACCTGAAATACCAAGAAATCAAAGCAGAGAGACTCCAAGTTCATTGTGCATTTATTGTATTTTTGAAAAAGTGAAAAGAAACTCCACTATATTACTAATTTTTATTAAGACGAATGGAATAACATGCCATCATTTGCAATATGAATTATAAAGTGCACCTTACAAAGCTGTCATTTCAAGGATTTCTGTAATGTCATAAATTGAACTGTGAACTGAAATTGCAACCTCTCTAGTAATCCTATAACCAGTATCTTTTTAATAGTGTATGTTCATTCTGAACATCTATGTTCACAATGTTTTCCTGAATATTGTGGTGGTGTTTTTAGTGGGGTGGTGTGCGATTACCTACTTCCAGTTTCAAACGACTGCTGTAGAAAGCTGACTACTCACAATGACAAAGGCTGTGTTAAGAATTTCTAGATTAGTTTACTGATTAAGAGTTAGTTTCTGGATTCCATCTCTCCATTCTATAACAGGATTTTAATTTAAAGCTATTCAAAACCAAGTTACCAAAATAATGTTGTTTACAGAAATGAAAGCATTTTAAAATGTTTATTTCACAAAACATTATTTCTTACTTGATATTGAACAGCTGAAGAATTATGAAGGCTTAAATGCATGTATGGTTTGAGCTAGGTTATAAACTGACGTAAGTAATGGGAATTCACTAGTTGTTAATACACAGTGAGCTCACTTGAAGAAGTACAAAATTTCATATTGATACAAGTTTTCCTTACTAGTTAACTGCTAAATTGAACTTAGCATGACGCTAAATCTGAAAAGGTACCTAGTTTGTCTGCAAGAATACAGTTTTCCAGCTCCTTTTTCTGATTCTAAATATAAGCTGTCCATTCACTGTCTGGAATATGCCAAAACAGTGTCTCAGATTAGACATCTTCAGAAGCCCCATCTAATAATGATGCTTCTTTTGAGCTTTCAGCTCAGCATTTCTTAAAGTATCTATGTGATTAACAATTCACCATGAGCAGGCTTTTTTGCTTGCTGTTCTGTGTTCAGATTTACCCTGGATACATATACAGATTTATATAGAGTAATTCTCCTACAAAATGCATGTAGTACAGAGGGTTCCCAAGCATGCAGTTGGAAAGCTGGTACCTCTCTGAACAGCTACAATATCAAACTGCCATGGGAACAGCCCGTGTGGGAACAGCTAGCATAAGTTTTAAATGTGAGTAAGAAAGGACTCTTTTAACTTATGGTCTCTGAGAGTTCAAATAGTGAATATTTTCACATATTTTTACTGAATATTTAAACAAAATGAGCTCTCATATTCAAAAAGAAGCAAAAATAACCAGAAAAGCAAATGGACTGCACATAGTTGTGGTAAAACATGAATACTACAACACAACTGACATAGCTTTTGATAAACAATTAAACGGGGGAAAATTGTAGTAGAATTATACAGAAGGAATTCCAAAAATTATTCACAAAAAGATTCTGTGCACTGAAAATAGAACATATACCTTCAATAGAAAAGGCAAGGTAGAATGAGAAAAATTTGGTAAATTTCAGTCTTAATATGGTATTATGGCTATACTGCACTGCACTGAAGATGCTAACATGTAACTTCACCCATGTCCTTTATGCTGCCTTTATTAAACTACGATTTTCCAAAGTCCATTTCTCATCCGTATAGTCTCACATTTTGAACTGCAGTGAGAAGTCTTCAGCCTTGATGACAAACATCCCAGCTGTGCATGTAGATCTCAAACATGCACTGAAGACAAGAGGATAAAGTGTTTAAAGCTGCACACAGAGCAAATTCCAGTTGAAAAACAAGTTCAGCACTAGCTGCTACTGCCTTAAGTTATCAGGAATATCCTTTTTCTGGTATACAGTGAACTGCCCCACAGATCTTGCCAGATTTCTCAGCTGCAATTAAACGTAGGATATATGTTCAGTGATGAATCTGAGTCTGCATTGACCAGCAGCCGTGACATTTTTTAACAGACAGGTAGTACTGAGCAGCATGTGAGAATGGCTGGCTGAGGCATCTCTGATAGATAAAGTTGCTTTAAAGAAAATCTACAACAAATACCTTTCAAAATAAGTACTTCCAATTAACAAGATACTGCCTAATTTTAAAAGCTCTACATTTGATATTTCCATCTATAGTAATAAAATACATAAATATATCAAAACTATTGATGTTTCTCAAAATGTAAGATCATGTTATGGCAAAACTAATGTTCTGTTTAAATGTATGGACTTGTGGCAACAAGAAAAATACCACAAATAGGAAAATCATAATTATTAATATATAATGACACAGTGTTTACCTTTTCATAGCACTTAAAGCTATATATAGAGTGAAGAGCTAAATACGGTACTTTATATATATACATATGTATATTTCAGAAAGAAAATAAAACTCCTTTTTTTCCCCCTCCAAAAAAAACACGGTCCAGTTTGTTCTGGGAATAATTTTTGGATATTGAAAAGACTACGCTTAATTCAAACCATATTAAACCTCTAAATGAACTGGTTTTTAATTGAAATCAAACCTCTTCCGCTTAGTTACAAATACTGTAAATTAGGGACTGGCAATCCAGGAATAATCAGCACCTTTTGCTTCATGTCACTATTTTATAGCGTGCTCTGGGGATTTTGTCGTGCTATGTAGTTCCACCCTTTGTTGACAAATTTGAGGGGGAAATCAAACAAATGGAATATGGTAGGTGGTCCAGCTGGAATACAGACCATTCAAAAGTTAGTTTTCAGAGAGACCCAGACAATGCTTAGCATTTTTAATACATGCTTGCACACTTTAGTACCAGCTACACACAGCAGATAAATTATTTCTATTACACCACTGCATTTGTGGCATACTGTTTTCTGGAAGTGCAGCATAACTTAGAGAAGTATTTACATACCACCAGCTGCAGCATCGCTCCATTTACATGCAGTCAGTGATGACTCCCAGAGAGCCCCATGTAAACATGCAGATCAGAAGCATTCAGAAGAAAGCAGAGTGGGTATAACCCTGACTAAGAATTCAAGAGGTATTTAAACACAGCAGCATTTTCATTGCCTTAATAGAAGTCCTTCCAAAATGAAAGCTTTTAGAAAAGTATTAAAGCCTTCACTGAGGATACATTTCAAGGATGTAACATTTCAGGGTTTACAGACCAGATGATAGCGATGTTTCAAAAGCACGTTGGAAACATTCTGATGAGGCCAACAGTGAAGTGGAGGAATAGCGTGTTAATAGAAAGTCAGAAACAATGAGATGGCAACATCCATTTCTGGAGAGGAGATATCCCAGGGAAAAAAAAAGGGAAAAAACCCAGTTATGTCGTATGCTGTGACACAAAATCACGATAATCCAGATTTTGGCCCAGAGAACTGCTCCTAATCCTTTCCTGAAGAATTCCAGCTGTGTGACTAGCGCTCGACAAGACAGCTAGTCTCGGGCTCGCGCTCAGGGCCGGTAACCGGAGCCCTTGGACGTCCTCGTCCCCTCCCGCTCGGGCCGCACGCACTCGCCCCTCCGCCCCTCCTCGGTCCGGAAGTGGCAGGGGAGCGGCCCCGGCGCCGCAACC
>NW_010330931.1:0-4395 GCF_000700745.2 Antrostomus carolinensis
CCAATCCCCAACATTCTGTGCTTCTGTGTGACTCTAGTAGTATTGATTCTAGTCTCCTTTTGTTCTTGCAAGACCATCATAAGGTGAAATAATCAGCCACTTCATGTTATTGATAACACCATCTGAACATGTACAGCGCTTTTTGATCCTAAGGTGCTATATATGTTAAGAGTTAGTGACTTTCAGCAAGTAAGCCCATTAAGTAAATCAATCTATGTTTACTATCTACTGCATATATATTTCATAAGAATAGATCTTGGAACTGTCCTAGCTATGTAACCTGCAGTGTGGATTATAAAAAGGCAGCACATACATGGTTGTTTATGGCACTTGGCATGAAAGCAACACATTTGTCTTGTCACCTAGATGGTCACCTGCCAGAAGTTGCCCACATCCTGTTATCTGCTTGTGTGTCAACAATATACTTACCCTGGTTGTCTACAGTTAAATGAAGTCAGTCAAGTTTCCAGGGAGTATAGGACCATTTGTGTGCTATGAAAAGACAGAAATGGAATTTGGGTGCAGTGAAAGGAGGTGAATGCATACTTTTAAACTTTCTAAGTAATTCAAGCCTTCAAGCCTAATAATGTCAATGAAACACACTAATTATTTAAACAAAAGGACCGGCAGATAAGAGGAGAGCTCAGATGCTGGGCAGCATCTAAAACATGGAGCTGCCAAACAAGATTAGTATTTTTATACATGTTCCATCTTACTCTGTATAAATATCTTATACGTGGTAATGTTGTTTGCCACAAAAGAAACGAACCTATTAAAGCCCAAGAAAACCATCTGATGCCTGGAATTGCACAGACATATTTAATAAGTACTATACATTCTAGTAGTGAGAAACTCAGAGTGATATCCTGAGAGGTTCCCAAAATGGTATGTGAAAATGCCAAACACTGGTTTTCTGGCAGTCCAAGCTGGTAAGTGTCAGGATGCACTATGTGAGGACAAGTGCTATTTGCAGTGGCTATGGGAGGAGTCCCAGTGGTCCTTCCTGCTCTGGACAAGCACAGGCAAGGTCAGCAAGGCAGGGGCTCTGTGTTATCTGGAGACCACCAAGATACTGGGTAGTGCTCTGGAGAGATTTGGCAGTGAGCAGTTGAGCTGGGTCAGTGTAAACACCTGCACTGTATCTGAGCTGCTAACTTCTGAAAAGGAATTTTCTCCTAATTGGTCTGTGTAAAGAAAACTAATGTTAGGTGGGGAAAAAAGCATATATTGGTCAGAGAGTGGATAAGAACCTTAGTCTGACCCAGCTGTGTCTTGTCTGTGACAAAGAAAAGTGAAATAAATTGCAAGGTCATTACACTCTGCCTGTATCAGACTGTCTTTCATATTCAATAAATGATGTGTGATTACAGTAAGCAGCTAGCTTTAAGGGAGTATATTTTGGCAAGGCCTCTCCCCTCTCTCTTCAGGATTGGTACTATGGCTTTGTGCCATGGTATCCTCCTACCTGTCAAAATACTTTAGTCTGAGCACACTGACTGCTACCGAGTGAGGAGTAAGCCTGGCGTTAGGCAGCCGCCTCTGGAATGTGTCTCACCGGGGCAAAGTTGCTGGGCAGAGAGGTCGCTCCCCCCATACCCACAGGGTCATTCTGATAACAACGAGACTTCCCTCACCAGACCAGAAAGAGGTGGTTTTCTAGCAGGCTATTTTGTCTAGGTCTGTTAGTGGAGGATACAGAAAAGTGATTGTCTCATTCATCTATTTTTCCCTTTTTCCCACTCCAAAATGACTCTGTCAAGATGTGGTGGGGGTTTTTTGTTGTTGTTTTGGTTTGGGGTTTTTTTGTACTTAAGGTTGTTTTTTTTCTCATTGCTTTCCCTCAAAAGCTCAACATTTGAATTTGTTTCTTTTATGGGTAGCATAAGCTGAAGACAGATTTTGTTTGCTTCCCTTTACTGAACTTCTCTTGTTAAAAATGACTGATGCTTGTTTATCCTCTCTTTTGTGCTTTGAACAGATATCAAATCCCATGCTTTGAGAAAGAAGCATAGACAGGGATCATGGATTCATCATCATTCATCATGCACTTCAATGTGCATGTGTGTGCCTGCACTGCAAACTGAGACTGCAGATAAATTCATTTGTCTGCTTGCAGTGAGCTGTAATTAGACTTCTAACTAGCTGGAAAGTGACTATTCATTACACTGTAGTGCTACAGAGCTAGATTAACCTTTTTTGAGGCTTTTAAAAGCACCATTTGCACTTTCTGGCATCTACTGAATAATAATAATATATCCAAATAGCTTCTTAGTAGTTTGTAATGCAATAGCATATATGAGCCCACATCATCAACTGGGAGCCCACTGGATTAGGTCCTGTACAAACACTCTATGTTTTGGCTCCATCCGAAAGGTCTTGCAGTCTAAGCAAGACTGAGCCAGATACAGCTTTTTTTGAGACTGTCAGCTTCCCATGTAACTCTGCACCTTCTGGGACTTGCTGTGCAATTCTGGCCCAGAACATAAGCAGCATTTGAGACAACAGCAAATCTCATTTCTCCTTTACAGTAGATGTCTTTATTGCTCCACTCCCAGTGCAGATGGCTTCCTAAAGGCAGATTTGTCTGTCGTGAGCAGAGTGCCCCAGTATAAGCACCATCTGGCAGCGCAGAGCCAGCGGGGAAACTCTGATGTCAACCTCCAGCTGGCTGATGGTACACAAGGATGGCCACTGTTTGCGCCTACAATCTTTGGCTACTGTCTTCATCCCTAAGGTCTACTAAAAGCTAATTTGGCTTCACAAAATACCAGGAGCGAAGATTGATAGGTGCCTTGTCCAAAATGCAAAGTGTTGAGGCCACCTTAATGAGACCAACGGCTCCTTTGAACCAGTGGGTAGGTTCTTCAGCCACAGTCAAGGATTTAGACTGTTTAGTCCTTGAGATGACATAAGTAACTTTCCAAGCCTATGTTGTATATAACAGATGCAAATATGTATTCCCCTGTCTGCAAACATCTTGGAACAGGAATTCTAAGACAAATAAATTCCTCAGCAGCCTTTAATTGGCAGGGTATTTTCCCCTGTAACAATATAAAATTCTTACCATTTAGTCTGAAGTATGCTGTTCTCCTATGAATAGTCAGTTTTTCTTGGAAATCTGAACAAAATCAGTGTATGCACTTTTAGGAAGGATAAAATAAAATTGTATTTCTGCTGCTACTGTGGAGAAAACACTTGAGTGTTCTTTCTTACCAGCTTTAACACTGAAGCCTAAGAAGTCAGGAAATGTACATCTGGCATAGGAACATCTTTAAAAGTGCAGTAATCTCTTTCAATGCTCAGATATGTTCTATTTTGGTCAGCAAAGCCATCATATAAAAAAAAATCTATGTGTATCTATGAAACACGGCTGTCAGGAACTATTATTTAATTCTGATTTCCTAATGGTGCTTGTTTGTATAGACATATCAAATTAGTTTTGTATCATACTAAAAGTCAATACAAGGAAGTTTTGGTTCTCAGTGTGTAAGAAATTGTGTCTGTATGTGAATGATTGAAGGGATGTAGAGAACAAATCAGGCTTCCTAACAGAAGGGAAGCTGGAGAGTGCAGCTACGGTACCTTAAATGAAGTCTCGGGTTTAATAAAGTCTGCTCTTCCTCAGAGATGATGGTTTACCATTTCTTTAGCCAGCAATTATGTATACTGCAACACTAGCCCATTGACAGTATGCAGAGGGTTTTTTTTTATGTCAAAAAGACCTTCAGAAAAACAGGTTTTTCATGTTTCTATTTCTGTTTTAATATTTCATGTCTACTAGGTTTACTGTACCATTTCGTTAGCCTTTTCCGTTTGTTTAGCTATAGTTTCTTGTCTTAAATTATAAATGTCTAAGGGTAGTGGATGTCTTTCTGTGCTGTATGTAGTCACCTAGCACCAAAAGAGCTGTGACTTATTATCTATGGCTGGGCAACCAAAGTATGCTAAGATAACCTTTGTGGAAGACTCAGATAGAGGATACCTGGTTGTTACAGAACCTGCTATCAGAGGGACTGCTGTACTACATTATGGTAATGACTCCTTTCCTCCTGAAAAATAGTAAAAGGGTTATCAAAACTAATCTGCTACCAACTCTAGGATTTGAAAAATGAGCTTGAAACCCAGCAAGAAAACCTTTACAGATGCTGTGATTTCTACTGGAGGAATAGAACTTACCATGCTATGCTTGTACTTCTGTTGTTTAGTACAGGAATTAAACCCTCTGACACAGAGTAATGTATCTGTCTGTAGAGGGACCCTTGATAAAAAGTTCTTAGGGAGACTGGGTGTTGTAGAGCAATCTAGAAATACACTCTTGAACCTTTTTGAAAATTTTGTCTAAGCTGGAGAAGAACTTGTGATGTAGACACATGATATCGAGAAAGGAGAGTCAGC
>NW_010330931.1:4427-38931 GCF_000700745.2 Antrostomus carolinensis
CATCAGAAGTTTCTTACTGCATCCCCTGGGAGTTATGAAATAACATGTACTTTTGAAATTTAGAGGGGAGGATCCCCAATCCTTTTCTGTCAGTGGGTCAGGAGCTGAGAGCAGCTGCAGCAGCAGCAGAGAAATGTGGTGAGAGCCTGCCAGGAAGGCTCAGACTCTACACGGGGCCAAGAGCCAGGAAGCTGCAAGATGGAGCACCTACAGCTGCTATGAAAGGAGCTCTTCTTGGTAGTGCAATGTATATGCATGCCTCCTGGGTGGCTATGGGAGAAGTGACCTTAAACAAATTGCTTGTTTCGTGGAGTTTCCCCCAAATCCATTTATGATTCAAAAATTGCAAAGCTCACTCAAGTATCAAATTGTGGAGTTCAGTGTTTAAGATGCCACAAATGGAGCAAGTGATTGCTTGTAATATGACTGGATGTAAGCAAGCTTTATCCTGCTGATTAATTATCTTTGAAGAAGATTGGTAATTAGGCCTAAATTTTATTCGTGGGTGTCAGAGATAGGAAGAATTAATACATCTTCATTCCCCTTGTTATAACAGGTCAAGTAGCAAAACCTAGAAGAAGTTCAAAGTTCATTATCTATACATTTTTTCCACTGATCCTAATGGAAATGGGTTTCTCAGTCTCAGCTTTGTCATTGCTAATGACTTACTCTGTAGTTAGACTTCACATGGCACGTAAGATAGTTTTACTCCATGCCATCACCGCAGCAGAGGTACCATTCATTCCTGTCCCGTGGGGACAGCACCAGCTGTGCAGCTGCAATGTAACCTCGAACTCAGTCCCATGATATAAGCCAATCTGATAAATCACTGTATTTGGCAGTGGTTTAAACTAACACCCTTGCACTGAAGCAGGGTCTAAACTCTAAGACAGTAAGGCACTGTTCAGGGAGAGCTCTGGGAGCCCTCTTTGCCACAGCTGAGTTGCCAGCTGCCTGTGCAAGGGACAGCAGCCCGCAGGAGGTCTGCCAGCCCTGACCTCTTTATACTCTCGCAGTCAGAACTGCAGGCTCGGTTTCACAAATGAAGCTCTAATTTTAACCTCTTTTTGTACAGCTTTATTGCAGCTTAACTACAGCATTACACACATGCAGTACATGTTAGATAAAATGCTTGCAAATGTATTTGTACCAGAACATGCTGACTGCTCATATGGCCATGCCCTTAGCAGATCAAGTAACCAACAGTAGTTTAAATAAACTTTCTATGTTGTGGAGTTGGTAGTACTGTTTAGATATTTCAGTGAATGTGCCCTACTTATTACTATTTTACTTCAGCAGTCCCAGAGAAATCTTTGTACATTCAGAGAGGAATATTAAATAGCCTTTGCCAACTAGAAAATGGAATCAATTTACTCCATAGTTCATTAAAGCTTTGTCATTTGTTCAGCGTCTTTTATTGTGTATCAAATTATCCTCATCTTATCAACATGAGAATGAATTCTGGAGAAGGCATATATGCCATGAGGTGCCTTGAGATAGGACACAAAATATGACATGAATGTGAATAACAGGTTTATCGTCTGCATATTCTTTTTCATAGATAATTTAATTTTTCCTGTTCCCATGAGACTTTGGAAGGGGTTGTAGGAAGTTCCTTAAATATTGAACATCCCTTCCATAAATAGCCACAAATAATTATGAAAATGCAATGCTGAAACCACAAGAGCTGGCTTTGATTTCTGAATGCAGCTTGTACCTATGGTGAGAGCTTAAAGTTTCATGTGGTTCCTAGAAAGGCCTGTGCTGAAAGATATGATTTAGATTGCTTTAGATCTAAACATGTGACACTTTGCTGGGCATTTATATATTTGATTTTGGAAGGCTTAGTACTTATAGATCTTTGAAATACCAACTTATCTGAAAGAAAAAGACAAGATTTTAAGACCAGATGTTAAAACTGTGAAAGTATTAAGCATGAGTAAATACATACCTGTAAACTGAATCTAGGAATTTAAATTATTCCATTGGTAAGTGAAATCTAGTATTCATATGAGCTAAACGCCAGAAGAACAATCTATCCCAAATTTCATAAGTCAAACTTTAAAATTCTTATGTTCTTCCTACCCCTAACTTTCACAGCCACAAATTGTTTTTACGAAATTTAGATAGTTATCTATTTTTCACAGGGCCTTCGTCCTCTTCAGGTTCATCTGCACAACAAAATTAAGGTATGACTGTAACGTGGTAGTTTATCCACACTAACCTCATAGGGCAAGCACTGGTAACAGTAACAGTCATTGCAGCAGCGCAGTCTTCCTGTGTGCTATCAGAAAAGAAACTCTCCAGAGACTCTTAATTAAATTAGGAGCAGTACACGAGGATCTGGTACAACTGCACTTCCCTAGGCAGACATATCTTTACTTTCTCATCAAAATCACCAAGAGGGTTAGGAGCACAAATCTTTATTGACTGCTGGTAAAATTTGTTACACTAACTCATTGAGGCACTTCATAAGTCTTCCTCTAACTTAACTTCACAGGTTATACAAATAATAAATACTGCTCTTCTGTCCATCTATCGATCAAAAAACAGGTGGAGTTGTTTGAGCTAATAGTGAACTAATGGTATACTAACAGTTCTCTTAGGAAGAAAAAAGCATGCTTAGCTTTGTAAAAAATAATAGTTCCTCTCCTGCTCTGAATTTGATAACTAGGTAAAACATACTACATGATACCATGCTCTAAGGTAATACCATTAACTACCTCTGTATTAATAGGGGTGGTTGTTATTAAGAACCATCTGCAATCATCTTTCTTGTAACATTTCATTCTGCTGTTACGAGAACCAGCAAATAAGTGTGTGCTATTCTGACTGGTCCAGCAGTTAATGTGGATCTTTGGTGTTACACATTATAGTCCACAGCCATTATTTTTTAATTTATGGAGAACTTGGATTTGTATATATGTATACTCTATTGACTTTAAAAGAAAATCTCTAAGTCAGCTTGATATGCTTTCTTTTGCGTACGTAATCTTTACGACTCTGAGTTCTGTTCTGCACTGGTCCATGATATAATAACAATTTGTCAATTTATATTCTTTCTGAAGACCTAAAACAGCTCTTAAAGCCTGACATGAAAACATGTATTTTAAAAACATTCAATAATTACTCATCTAAGGTCCAGAAAGGCTGAGTGGCTTTTCTGGTAGGAATCCTTTATTGCAAAGGAATTGTAATGTGGAAACTCTTCAAATGACAAAAGTAGTATTTTGATTCTTAAGGAATATCTCTAGGTATACTGCATAGGCTGCAGACATGCAGAATAATCTTTAGAGGAACTAGTGAGTAGCATTTCAGAGTACACACCTAAATGAAATAGGATTTCACTTTCCATTTCAGAGGTCATTTAAGAGTTGATGGTTTTGTCTAGAACTTGCAGAAAAATCAATCTGAATTAACTTTTAAAATGGATTGGCTAAACCACATTAAATTTCTGTGTGCTAACTCTCATTTAGAATGTATTAATTTACTTTGGAAGTAAATGTAGTTAAATCGAATTAGGGCCACTTTAATTTTGAATGAGAATGTGCACATAATGCAGTTGAAGTAATCACAACTTTAAATTCACACCTGTAGTTAATTTGAATTAGTTTTCTTGAGTGTTCCCAGACATATAAACTCTAATCTCACTGTAGTCAATAAACATTTCTTCAGATGTGCATTCTTATGTATCCAGATAAAACAGAGCAAGCAAGACAGCCCAAAGGAGCATGTCCTGACAGCGAATAATGCTGTGGACGCAGGGTGAAGGTAGAGTTTCCTATCTAGCAAAAGCTATGGTGAAAGCAACTGTCTCTCGTGAGTGGTATCATCCAGTACCTGAACACTGAAAACATTTAAAACCGCCTACTGTCAACATTTCATTATATCTGTGACAGCCAAATTTTTGATAGGGAAATAATGTTATCAAAATTGACTGCAGTGGGTTGCTACCACTTGACAGGCAAACATCACCTATGACAACTGAGAGGCATTTAATGAACTGTGGGTGTTGATTACATATGCCAAGCTCCCTGCTCTTGTTGCAAACTGCAAATCTTAATGACCTGGTTTGCTGTATCCCTGATGGCCACCCGCTGCCAGGTATGCTTGCGCTACGTACGACTTGCCACTTTGAGGAGCTGCAAATGGAAGGGCTGAAACAGCATTTATTTGAGCTGTTGAAAAAACAGTGGGAGATGTGAAGGAAGACGATAGGGATAATACAAGCTCTAATAAGACCATCTTTACTCTTACAGTGCAGATTAAAATTTACGCGACAATAATCAATGTGGCAGATGAACTGCAGGATTTCTGCCCACAGTCTCTGTTCAAAGGTAACAGAGCACAATGGCTGTGTCACTGAGAAATGCCAAGATATGAACATGAAGCAAATAACTTGGTAATACCTTCATACAGGTGAGTGGACTGTACTGAGAAGTGAGAGAAACAGGACATCTGGCTATCAGAACTTGGTTGATTTTGTGCAGATAAACCGAAAATACTGCAAGACTGAAAATCTCAGAATTTAAAATTCAAAACAAGACGGCTTGTAGTGAATTTAACTGTGATATTTCAATAAAAGATAAAGTTATCTAAATACTTCTAAATAAAAAAATTACCAGGTTGCAAACACTGTTATCACAGATTTTTTGGAAAGAAGAAGTTGAAGGTACAAGCAATTCTGATCAATAAAATTTTGAGCAGAGCAATCATTTTACTTTTAAATGTAGTCATTTAAAAAAGTTTCATTGAAATAGTCAGACTATTTACCTTTTCCAACAGATATATCAGACTTATAATGAAGACAGATTTTATAAACTGTATTAGCTTCTGTCTTAATCTCACATAGTATGAAACTTTCACATTTTTAACACATACCAGCCACCTGACAATTTCAGCTTCAAGTGAAACTGTGCACCTACAGGTAAATTAAAATTTATAGCAGATCCCCATATAAATAGAGTATAGCATTCTAAATCTACACTGAGACGTTTAAATATGTAACAGCCTTCTTTCAGAAGAGTAACATTATTATATTTGCTATTAAAAAAAATCCCACCAAAACTGTTTGGTATTCATGGGTTTATGGATGACTTGTAAGTACACCAAGCTTTCTCATACAGAGAAGTTATTAGTGAGAGCCAGAAAAAGAAAGAAAATACAGTTGATTAATAGAAAATAGAGTGTGTCTGTATAATGCAATGCATGACAGGTGACATTTTTGCATTTGCTGTCACAATTTTCTATTTCCACTGAGGTATCGTTTTAGTTATTCTCAGATTCTAACAAATTTAAAGCCAATAGTAATTCATTCTGTTAGCATGAAACAGATTCAGGATACAGACTGCAGGCAACTGGTTCTAACCCGGTTAAAAACTCCTAATGAATCATCAGGATTTTGTGTGTATGAAAGTATGAGAGCTGGACAGCACTGAGCCCACAGCATCCTTTCATTTGTGTGCCTTCCATTGCCTTCCATGAGAGCTGGACAGCAGAACTGATCCTCCCAAGTTTCAGTCCAGTTGTGGAAATGAAATACATTTTCATAGAGATTTCCCCTGATTTGACTAAATGTTGTTTATCCCAGCTTCTTCTTGCAAGCAGTTTATCAAAAGAAAATGTTCAGCAATCTTTTAATTCAGAAGCTGCATCTCAAGGTAGAGGAACCTCCATGTGTTCCAGGGCAAATCATAATGAAAATTCCAGGTTTAACAGCATCATTTTAATGGCAAAATACTTATTTTATCCTTCTCAATTGCATTTAAGCCACAGGCTTTCTATTATGATTATTTATGGTTATCATTTTGGCTGCTCTGAGCAGCAGTGTCTTGGCTTGGTTGTCTTCTCTGCTCAGGATGAAAAATGAAGTTTGAAAGAATGTTCATTACCTTCACGGCATGTGTTGACTGCACTGATTCTTCATCTGCCAAACTGTGTATGCTGGCTTCTGTCTCATCTGGAGACCTCTGGAACTAAAAGTAATTGATCAAATTAATTCTAATATAATCCCACACAGACCTTGCTACCACTGCAGCTTGTTAACCTTATATGCAAACAGTTTATTTAAATTATCTGGATGACATCATGAAAACTACCTTCAATACATCAAAAAAAGTATGAAATGAAAGCCCGTTTCAACATTTTTTCCAAAATACAGCTTAGCTTCTGTTACTTTTTTCCTAAAAGGCAAAATTTGGAACCTCAGTACTTACTGAATTAATTTCAATTCAGTTGGCCATACCGCCTAGATTACTGGATTTTTTTCCCACTCTTTGAAAAAAACCACAACAACTTTCAAACACCAAGTTCACCACAGTAGCAATTTTCTGAACTGTGCACTCTCTTTTCTTTCATGCTGATGATTCTCGTTCCTGCATTTTGTGGATCTTTACATCAACATCAACACACTGATAGATTTCTATAATTCCGTATGGGCTCCAGTCCAGTTATTCCCTCCCCATGGCAGCTACAGTTTTTGGTTATGCAAAATATCAATGCAATTCTAATAAACTCCTTCACAGTTCTTCCCATCATCCTGTGTACTTCCTACTTTCGTAGTGGCTGTTGGTGGTAGGGTGCTGTTGACACCACTAATAAATGGTGCCCTGTGCAATGACCTGGCATAATGTGTGGAAGACAAAATGTCTCTTACTGTACTGTCACAGCACAATATATCATTTGGTATAAAAGTAACTATTCATAAACCATCAGAAATGCCAAGGGTACCTAAAACAGCAGAAGGTGATTTTCATAACAAAATAAGAGTGAGGACATAAGTGTGCACATGACTGGTCATGATTTATAGGTACAGAATGTTCCCCACTGCTTCAGGGTCCCAGCTGTAACTAGACACAACATGGTGAATTAAAGATAGTACAGCAGTCTCAGCTTCAAGATTTCCTATAATTTATCATTTTAGCCCAAGCACTTAGCCATGATGAGGTCATATGAATATTAAATTACTTTGCATAACATTGCAAAAAGATTAAAAACAAGATTAAAGTACTATAAAGATACCACAATTACAAAAGTACAAAGTAGTATCTTCCAATCAACTGCCCTTATCACTAGTGCTTAGCTGGCTAGTAGCTAAGAGCTGTTAGACCTTCTGGTACTGACTACCTCAGGGAAAAGATTTAATACTAATTAAATATGGCTTCTGAATGGGAAGGATGAAGACTGTCATGAGAGCACTCCTGAAAGGAAAATACATTGTCATCATGTCCTGGGGTTATTACGCTACTTAATAAGCAAAAATGTCCTTTTCAGGTAAACCAGGATGGTTCTTGTAGGCTTTCATGACAGCTTTATAAATTCTCTTGGCTCTGGCCTAGTAGGCAGTTTTCCCAAAACACTACAGTTGTAGTAGAAAGTATATAGTGCTCATTAAAATAAATATCTTCTAGAGTTGCTCTGTGCTATATACTATATTCCATGTTCTAGTTAGGACTAATTGGCAACATTTCAGTAAAAGCTTTTTCTGAAAGCAGATACTGAGATGCAAACTTTTAACAAAAGTATCATTTTTTCTTATCTAGGATAAATGTTACAGTCAAAATGAGAGACAATACTGAAATTGTGCTGTTCTTCTGGAACATAGGAGCCCTAAGTTCAAGTCCACACTCTACATAATTTATCTTGCAGTAACTTAGGAGACTAGTTCCACCATTTTGATAACAAAGGAAGATAATATAATTTGTTCAAAAAATGTAAAATTGTCTTGTTTCTGAAGTTACTAATGCAAATAGCTGTAAAGAGAACGCAGATATCTGGCAATAATGCTATGTGCAGTGCTCCAGCCAATTTCTGAGGATACCAGGATGTGAAATGTGATGTATTGTGGGTTTTTTTTTAGCTTACGTTAAGCTAATACCCACTGCGGAGAGATACGGTTACATTTCATGTATCAAAATTCCCAGATCTTGTTTGTGTGCTGGAGTGCTACTCTATTCTTTTCTTCCGGTTGATCAGCTTATGTAGTAAAAAATTACTACATTTTCCCACAGACCTTCCTCCAAATACAGACACTCAGAGTAGCCCGGTAATCCTTTAGGTTGTTACACAGGGACAAATTCCCTAAGACAGTATCTTAAAAACAAAAACACATTTATTTGCAGTATCATAGGAGGTTGCCTTCTTCTAAGCCCTCAGTAATCACCAACAGTGATCATCCATTACCTAAAGAGGGAAGTGTAACAACCTGCCCTTGTAAACAATGCCAGCTAGGTGAGTTAGAAAAAGATATTCCTCAAGCCACAAGACCGAGGGACTTGTGGTAAAGTTGTGTGTAGGCACCACAGCTTCCACCTCAAAGGTCCATACCAGGGTCCCTGCAATAGCAGGGATAAAACAGACTGACATGCAAAGCATGGAGCACACTGTAACTAACCAGCCTCTAGGAGAAACAAACCCAAGTATTTTCAGTCTTACAAAGTAAACAGGTCACTCTATTTTTCAGCTGAGCACATGCATAGGCTGGCAAAGTTCCCTACTCGCCTAATCTTTCTTGATTTCTTTCCACACAGCCTTTAATTCTATATTAGTCTTTCATAAACAGTTCGTGGTAGGAACAGGCACTTTCTGTTTATAGCTAGTGATGCTTTAATGCTGTGTGTGTGTATAAATTCCTCTTGCTTTTATAATTTTGAAAGGAAAACTAATCCCGGCAGGAATTATTACTGCAATAGAAAAGTAACAGAAGATTGTATTTATGGGCAGATCAGTTTCAAGTTCTTCATAGATTAATTAAGAAAAATGTTTACAGGCATTGCAAGAAACAAAGAAATAATACTATGTTTTAATTTTTTCTCTAGAAAACAGAAGCAATATAGACTACTATTTCTGAAAGTGCCACTGGTTTATGCATCATTGCAGTTAATAACTTATTCTAGGTATTAAATCTGTCACATTCCTTTGACTTAGAATAGAATTGAAGAATTTGCAGACAGAGACCCAAATCTGACCTAGCAATTTGAAAGCATAACAGAGATATGAATCCAATTATTCTCTGTCAACCACTGACACACATACCTTGTATCAGAGACACATCTGAACAAGTCGTATTTAATATCAGACTGAAATGATTACAAAAATGAGAGCATGAGGATTATTAAACACTCATTTGCTGAAGAGACTTGACTCCTGAAAAGAGACCATCAACTGGCTTTAGTTGATAATGTTAAAAGTCTCTTCAAAGAACAATAAATTTGGTCTGTTCTTATTTCCCACATTCCACACCCTCACATTTTTAAAAACACCTGTTTTTTTAACTTCATTTGAAAAAAAATTAACCTCATCTTTGCAGATATCTTTGTGACAGCAGCAATATTAACAACATATAAGTAGGATCCAAAGGATTACTTCCAAGTATGGGGCAGTTTGGGGTTTTTTGTATTTCTTTTTTTTAAATGTAGCCGATAGAATTGTGTAACTAAAAAAAGTGAAAGCACAACTATGGAAATCTCGATTTGCACTGTTTTTTCAAAAGAATTACGGAACAACTTTTCTCTTACTGGATTATCCTGAATTTTGCCAGTTACAAGAGTGACTTAGATACTATAAAACACTGAGAACCAATGGCTTCTCTTGAAGATGTTAAAACATCGAACAAGAGACGGAAGACTTTCCTGCCTCACACTACCAAGAAGAGGTGAAATTAGACAAGTGTGAAGTGGAAGCAAGGCAGGAAAATAACCTACCAAAGACTCATGGTCATCGGGAACCTTGTGCTCGAGCAGGCAGGAAGACAAGGGACCAGGGGGCTGTGATGGAGATGTAGATGTGTGGGTGAGGAAACACAGTAAAGGCTTTTGAAAGTATGACCTCACTTTCCAACCTTTTTTTTCAGGTAAGAATTTCCATTCAAGAAGGTGGAAATGCTCTCATGACAGTAAACACAGGGTCAGGTCCTCACCTCCTTCCCAAACGGCAGTGGGAGATAGGGCTGTAGCAGTAGAAGGAAGCATCTCCTCCCACCACGTATTTGCTGGGTAAGTCCCAGGCTGTTATCTCATCCCCCAGACCATGCATGCCATCCATCAGCCCTTATCTTCCAGTGGGCCCAGCACTGCCTCCCACCCTGGATGGTAATGCTGTGCAGGGAAGCCAGGGCTTTGGGTTGGCAGCGCTGCACAGGGTGATGGGGAAAGGCAGATAGGGGCTGCTCCACACAATATTCTCCCCATGGCTTGAGTCAGATGAAATGCCAGAGCCCAGGTATGGGATAAGCCCCTGGAGAAGGGACAGAAGCTGAAGACTTTGACATGTTTCAATCACATTTAGTTTCCAGTTCTTTGAAGCTCAGATGGGCATATCTAATCTCTTAGGATGTCTGCACATTTTCCCCCAGCAGCCAGATGCTTGCAGACTAGGACAGGATCTTATGTCAGGGCAGGGATGTGAAAAGCACTAAGGATACCAACCTTCTTAGTGTGTTCATGGGTTGATATTACAGCATCTTTTTATAAGAGCTCCATTGCAGCACCAAGGATGGAGCAGTTTGCTCTTCAGACATTCAGATCCTATCACTCTTCAGTGACACAGAGTGAAAAATTGTTGATATTGTTCAAACAGGGATAAAAACCTGGGAAGAAACTGTACCTGTCAGATTTTAGACTCAAGTCTGCAGCCCTCTACTCAAGTGAATAGCTACTTGAGTATGGTTTAAATCCTCAGAGTGGCAGCTCTTAGATTATATGAAAGCAGGAAGAAGATTTGGTGACTGAATATCTGGTTTCATCTCCAGGAGAGGAGAAAG
Source organism: Antrostomus carolinensis (assembly GCF_000700745.2). NCBI lineage: Eukaryota > Metazoa > Chordata > Aves > Caprimulgiformes > Caprimulgidae > Antrostomus > Antrostomus carolinensis. The sequence goes on from NW_010330931.1 coordinate 15,187, forward strand.
GAGAGGGAAGAACAGCAAAAACAATAGCCAGGTGTAATCACAAAGCAGCGCACAGTGGAAAAGTGTACTCCCCATGGCTGGGAGTAAGACATTTCAGCTGCCAGCTATAACTGTAAGGAAGGAAGTTGAGTGTCAGGTCTCAGATGTGTGTACACAGAATATGAATCACTTGGTTTCCAATATATTTGTGTTCACCCAAGTGCCGTGCAAACAACTCAGGCAGCATTTTACTCTTTCTGAGTTCTGTTCAAAATGGGTGAAATATGTACATGGCAATGAGGGATTAGGCCTTTAAGATTGCACACCATTTTTCATGACTGCTAAATTAAAATTGACTTTCATTTTCAGTGTAAAAGCTCATTCTTCTGGTACTTCCTTAGACTGCCTGATGGGATTCCTGATATAGCCAGTAAGGCAAACTGAAACCATTTGAACCAGAGCTTCCTGGAGCACAGGTCCTAAAGGAAACATTTTTAAGGTTAAGAGGTGCTACTAGCACTGGAAACACCCAGGGGATTAAATCACAGCAACAAAATTTTCCCAGAGGGTCTCAGTCACTTAATATGCACCACTACTAGTTCATCATGTCCATTACCTATTTGCTGAAGGAAGTGCTAAACTTTGCTAGGAAATGACAACCCAGTAAGGGGGGGTTTGAGAGGTCCCTGACTGTGTCAGAGCAAACTACCTCTTAACTCCATAGGCAAGAACAACATTTCTTGTGCATTTTACAAGACAGTAGCATTGGATGCTGCTAGCTTATTCTCTAATTCATTTATTTGCCACTAACACAGGGCATACACGCTTATCCTACCACCAGCAGTCTCCTGGGCGGATCATGGGACCCTCTTCCTGCCCAGGCTACACCAGCTGTGTACCACTGCTGTGCCAAACTGGTCCAGTTTACATACCCCTCTCTGTAACACAGCTATTCACTGTCTGATGCAGGCGTGTGTGCGAAAAATTGTCCAGTGCCAATATCAGGGACTAGAGGTAGGGTTTTGTGGGTCCCCATCCCAAGTCTGAATTTCCTGGTTTACAAGGACTGGATTTTTACCTGGTATGATATACTCTTTGCAGTAAGCACAGCAAAAATCCTCTGATGTAAAATCTTACCTAATTGTTAAACACTAAAAATTAGTAAAATAATAATTTACCTTGTCACCTAATTGAGTCTGATTATTGTTTAAAGTATCTGACATGCTGTCGTAAATCAGGAATATTAGCTTCTTTTATGCTTCTTTGAAAATCCCTGTGTTTTCCCCAAAGAATGCATTGCCTTCTGTTAAATTTCTTAAATCCTTGCTCAGCTGCATTATAGCCATTTTTTGCAACTTGCACACTGAAGAAATCTTGGGGAAATTTCTTGGCAAAGAAAAGGGGAATGCTGATACTCTCTCTTCTTCCTTTTGCTGTCACGATCCCTATGAAAACCTGTTGCACCAGTCCCATAAAGGAAAATGTGGACAACCTGCATCTTAATAGGAACAATGTGTTTCCTCAAATTGGCAGTGCTAATGAGGACTAATAACAATAAATTCACTTATGAAATCATTTAAGAGCAAGAGACAGAAAGAATAGGGAGCGTCGCTGTCAGTCTGCTGCGATAAAGCCTGAGCTGGGAGAAGTGTGTATAATCTTTTTGATTCACTTCCAGAGCTGGGCTTGAGAGAGAAACAGATTTAGATGATGAATATTTTCAAAGTACATTAAGAAAAGGCTGATGACAGTGTGATATACTTTTATTTGTGAGTTTACTGATAACGTACTACTAATGAAAAAAAGTAGAAATAACTCCATTGCGTGCAGCTTAACTCAAACTGTGTTTGTATGCTGGGATTTTTTTGCCTTTACTGTTTGGGCTCATGAGATGAACTATTCTCTGCTGTAGGTTGTTTTCTGCATTTGGGAACAACAAGGACTCTAGATTGAAGGAACCTCTCTGGATTTCACTTTTCCTTGCAAATATATATTAAAAAGTATTGCTAGGATTACTGTTGTTGACCGTACGCAGAGTCTGTGGTCAGACACTGCTGTTTCCACATGCTGACACAGATACAAGAAAAGTTTGTGGGGTGATAAGCCAGCTCCATATATGCCCTTAGGTCCATAAATAGAATGGAGATAGGTGTCATAGGAGAAAACATTGAAAGACAGCCAGATGACAAAGAGGTCTTGATCCAGACTCTTCCAGCATTCAGGATAATGGACTGAGAATGAGGATATAAGGTGTCAGAGGGCAAGTCGTCTTCTCTGTCATCTCCTGTCAATGCTGTATGCTGAAGACAGCAGTGCTTAAAAAAATGTATGGTCTGCATAAGCTTCTGTTATTAAGTCATGGGTTCTTACATAGCACTATATATATGGTTTACAACAAAAGAGAGAGGAATTAATAGATGCAAGTAGAGGCTCAAGTAGCGATTTGCCGTTTTACCATTGCAACCTGGCCAGATCCTCAAAATAATCTTGGCCAAAAATTAACCTTATTCTGAATAGTAATGGATTGCAGGATCAGACCTCAGTTATAATACAGGTCAGAAGGGAATTATGTCAGAAACAGGCAGAAAGTAAGAAATGGTAAAACAGAGGCTTTGTAAAAGTCCAGTCTGTATTTTTTTTTTTCCCCAGGATTAAACAAAACAGTTACTTTTTGTTTGGGTTTTGGGAACATTGCCAAAGAATGATTTTTCTTTACTTATTGGATAAATCCTTTCTCAAAACAATATTGAAACAGTAAACATGTAAACCAATGAAACTAAACTTACTATAAAAGCTACACAAAAACAAAAATTCCTAAAGCTGGTCATTGAGTCAGTGTACTTGGTTGACTGAACTACCTAGACGGAATTATGAAAGGGCAGATGCTTCTACTCAACAGAGTCCTTGCTGTCAGAAGAGTGAATGGTGTCTTAAATAGAGAATTTCTGTTAGCCATTCTTAAAAGATAAAAACCAAGTCAGCTTAATTGCTTTGCTGCAGATCTGAGGATTGCTTGGGGGATGAAACTCACAATCTGCCTGTGTAGATTTTGCTCTGTTTGTTTTAGCTTTGCAGGACACCTCTGACAACACCCAGCTCATGCCCACAGGCAGTCAGCACTGCTGTGTGGGAACTGCAAGGCTGCGGGAATCGTGGGCAGCATCCCTTTGCCTGCTCTGGGTAGCCACCCATCCATGGAGAAAGAGAAGAGGAGAGGGAATAACCCTTGTTATCCCTGGGAAATGCATGATAAGAGAGATGACCAATGGCCAGGGTTTAATGCTGTGACAGTAAGGAGCCCTGGTCTCTGACCAGTGGCAAATGTGGTAAGGATGGAGAAGAAATGCTGTGCTGGCACTAGCAGGCAACAGCTGACTGCAGCTGAGGGACTCCTTGAGCAGGAGAATGGGTTGGGCTGGCACCAGAACAGCCTCAGGAAAGTCACTGACTGCCAGGAGCAAGGGTAGGAGCACAGACAAGGTAAGGAGATAATCATGATCTAATGCTAGCTTTCCTACCAGGGCAAATGACAGTAAGAGGTCTTCTGGGAAAAGATCAGGGAAGATGCTCAAAATGGCATCTTGTCCTAGAGGAAAAAATGACACGATGAGGAAATCAAACGCATAGAAGCTTTCTTGAGAAGTGGCCCTGTTTGGCAGATGGGATCTCCTTGGACCCCAAGGTACTTTCTTTTGGGAATGGATGCTGCCATGACAGATAGAAAATTTAAATCAAAGGGAAGCAGTTATGTATCCTCCAAATCTAGTTTTAATTCAAAAAACTCAGGTATGGAAGAGCAAAACAGTAGATGAAAAAGGAGTAGAGAAAGAAGGATAATAAGAAAAATGAAGACTAATACAGATAACAGCAGTAGTCTTGCAGATAAAAGCATCAACAAAAGGGCTGGATATAATTCATTGAAGAATTTGAGTGTTGCCAGAGAGAAATAACTGGAATGTTTTTATACTGGTGCAAGAAGCTCAGACAACATGCTGCAAGAACAACCTTTACCAGTGCAAGAGATGAAACCAAGTATTATAGAAATAATAGAAATGAGCTGGACTAGAAATCATGTTAGCAATACTTAAGGGGGTGCTCTGCTTGGGGAAAAGTGAAATAAATAATGATAAAGGCTGGAAGAAGCAATAGCCTATAAAGTTTTAGAAATGATACTCTCAGATTTATGCCCTCCATGGCAACATTTCTTATATCTTTAGGACTGTTTACTCTAGCAAAATGAAAGCCAAGGGTAGAAAAGACAATTCTATAAATACAACTAGGAATTAATATCTGTGAGGAAGAAGAGCTATCTAAAGAGAATGTTGATACAAGGAAAAATAAATATGACCTGGCAATAAATAAACTGAGACTGAAATTCAGAGGAACATTTCTATCAGATCAGGGAGGTACAGAAAAATGGCCTAGAGGTGCAATGGGGACAAGAGAACGCTGCTTTGACCAGGAACACGAAAAACTATATATCCCCCAAATTTGTTCAATACACAACTTACCAAATGCCATATGTGCGTGCAAGGATTTTATTTTCCTTTTATTTTAAAAATTATTTTATTTTGTTGAAATATGTTTCAGGTACTAACAATGACAATATTACAACAACCTAGAAAGTGGCAGAAGCATCAAATACCTTGTACAGCTAAATCACTTGGCTTTAGAGAAAATCACAGAAGGAGGTAGACAAACTATAATAAGATGCTTCCCTACTAGAAAAAAAAATCACCTACTAAAGAGGGGGTTGGGATAGGGACCAAGCTAATACCTCTATTGCAGGTAGCAATAGAGGAAAAACCTGCTGTGAAGTATTTCATTTTTGTGATTCTTTAACAATTTACAGAAGAAATGTCACATAATAGAAGTTTGGCTCTCTTTTGGGAGTCATAAATAAAATAGAGCTGTAATCAAAGGACAGAAGAAAAAATACTTTGCAGATATTTAATTCTTATTTATGCTCACTTCCGTAACTTATGACTCAAATGTAAACGTGGAAGGTTGCAGCATACAATAATTCAAACTCCTATACATTCTCCTGCTGCACCCTGCCTGCTAAGCGTTTCCAAAGCCTGAACTTGCTGCTTTAATTTATGGCTTTCTACTCAGTGATTAGAGAAAGGTTTGAAAAGGTCTTCAGAAAAAAAAAAAAGTGGTTAGCTATCTCTAGGATTTGTTACTGTAGCCCGTTCATCTGTGATCAATACTGTGCAGTGGTCTGGGTCTCCTCTTGGGTCTCCTGAGAACCTGCACTTCATCTCAGGGAACTGCCAGAAAATGGATTTCGTACAGGCACACAGATGTTTCATTTTCTTCATGCTTGGTACAGAGATCTTCAAAGTGTTTGGAAAAATTAGGGCAAAAATATTTTTTCTAGATAAACTGTTAGTACATAATAAAATATTAACCAGCAAATTCTATCAAATATGATTTAAACTTAAATAATAAATCTGTCAGCTTTATTGATATCCCTTGTCAGAATGAGACTCGGGAGCAATAAATATACTGAGGGAATGACAAGCTTTGCAGGGATAAACTGTGAAAAATCCACTGGATTACCCTTGATTTATCTCTAAATTCAATTTGAATCCTATAGGTTGCATAGGTGACTGGACTGTAAAATGTCTCCAGGGTATTCCTGCATCCTTTTTGCACACAGCAGAGGAAGGGATGTTTGGGGTAAGACCTGAAACCTGAGGAATTTGCTTTGCTTCCCTTGTCTCAAGCCACAGCATCCTCAGCCTTGGCTCAGACTGAAAATAGAATGGTCTCTGGAATCAGCTGCCAGCCAAAAAGTTCTGGAACAGACGTACATTTCAGTCCACACCCAACCCAGCACTAGAGCTGTCAGATGCATTGCACCTACTGGCTTTATATCTGCTGAAAATTACCTTTTTTCTCTCCAAAGGTAGAGATTCTCCACTGCAGCACTGTGATAGGTCCTGCCCCTTGGCACAAGTGCTACAAGGGCATGGGAAGCGAGTGGGACAGGGAGACTGGGATGAGCACTTTCTTCATTTGCTTTTTATGCCGTAGAGCAGTGCTCTTCTTTTTAAAGGGGCAAGCCCTGCATCACTCCTTATCTATTACTCAACATACAGTAACTGTAGCAAGACATGGGAGAGATTTCCTTTCTAAAGCCACAACAAACAGATATGGTCACATAAGCTCCTGCTCATTTAAGAAATACGCTGCCACACTTAGATGTTTCATATCTTATAGGGGTCATCACTGAGACAAAGATGTCATCTCTGATGGACCTGGCAACTCACTTCAAATAGGTTGCACTGAAAAAAACCTTTTTGCAGGTTTACTTAAAAAAACACCCTCCCAGTATTATATATCTCAGCTACTCAGCAGCTTTGCAGTACCCCCAAGGTGAAGTAGCTGTGAAAAAAAGAGGAAAATGTCTTTGGAGCAGTTAAATTTGTTTGGTGCCCAGCAGTCAGCTGGGACCAAAGTGGCATTGTGGCACCTGTGGTTAAGAGAGAAGATAGAGTAGCACCAAAAGAGGCTTGCTTAAAATGCAAAATATGCCAGCATCTCCTGGGTCCAGCAACAAAGCTGTAAGAAGTAGGTGAATGCCAGCTTTACCACCGCAGACTGCAACTGAGTGCATCTCAGCCACTCCAGTAAATGCGGAGTATTTGTTGTTGTGGGATCACTACATCTGCCCTCTTTCCTTTTCTCAGTCCTTCCTATACTCTTCTTATTCCAGCTTATGAATCCACATCTTTCATCCTTGGTGGTTAATGTCACGAAGAGACTGCTGTTTGACATCTCTTCAGAGGCCATGTTTCACATAGTACCTCTGAACTCTTCCAGCTGGTGAATGCCACAGCCATATTTAGGAAATAACTTAGCTTTATATAATTCAAATTTTGTAATGACACTGTTAATGTATCTTAAAAGTTTAAACTTTACATTGTGATTGACTACCTTCCTTTTCTTGTATGATGGAAAAACATCAAGAGGATGTTTTTTTGATATGCAGTACATCTTTAGTGCATATGGAAATGTCTGTGTTTTTCTGGGGTAGAGCAACAATTCTTCTTCAAAGAATCATAGGCACTACTATGTCCTGTTGCACCCCCCTAGAGAGTCAAAATGCTCTCTTTTTGTTGGCCACTGAACTGCTCCCACACCAGAGATATAGAACTCAGGAATGCTGTACTGAGAGCAACCATTACTGCTTCGAGGAGGGTCCTTCAGCTCACCTTTGTGGAAGAGTTTCCTTCAGATTTTCCTATGGAGCACCATAAACAGCATAATCAGGTAAGGGCAAAATTATGTGGGAATTTATGCTGCTTAGCTGAAATCTCAGTATCGAGTACTTAAAAGGTATCTATACATTAGAATTTATTGAAAGATGACAGGCACCTCTGCATAAAAAACCTATTTGCAATCCTGCAAATCCCTGCTTTGGTCCTCATGAAGCCTTAACGTGTTGCAGCACTATGGTAGTGCATAATAATTGAATTCAAATATAAAGAATATAATTGTTTTTGTAAATATGACCCCACATTTTAGCCGGAGTGAAACACCACTGAGAATGAAGAAAGTGATCACCTAACTTTCTTAAAACTTGGTGTGGGATTCTGTGCTGCTGACCTTGACTGGTGCTCTCCAAGGAAGACCGTATCTGTTAGAAAAATAATAGGTAGACAGATGTCAGAAGCTCCACAATTTAGTTCACAGTGTTTATCTGTGGTTCGTGTAACCCAAACTATCAAGGTTTCCTGCAGCAGCAAAATTTCATCCAGAACAGAGAAGTGCAAAAATCTCTGAGAGGTATCAAAAAACCGCATTACTTCTGCATTTCTGTTTCCAGCTTGACATTTGAAGAAACTGATTTTTCTGAATGTTTAAGAAACCTGATTTCTAGGATTGAGTGATGATCCATGGCAGTAGGGCTGGCAGGTGTCTGCATTTGACAAACTGATCCACTGTCCCACTGGTAAAGTCCCTGTTCTCTGTACACACAACTGCACTAAAGTTTAAGTGTACTAATGGGCTTAGAATATACATGTACGTGTAGGAGAACGCCCTGTAGTGCACAAAGTGGACCATTCTTGCAAATGCAAATCTGAAGAGACAGCTTCCCCTGGAAAGGCAGCTGGCTCATTTTTATCTGTTTTGACAATTTGTTTTGCCTTTTCTTTGTCCACACAGAAGCTAAGGCCATTCTGAAAGGGCAGTTTCCACTCCTAGCAGGATGTGTGGGCTGAATATGAAACAGCTGGTGTGCTCTGATTCTTGTATGTCCTTAGTGTATCTTCAGTATATTGAAACAGTCACTTAAAAAGAAAGAGATACATCATCACTGAAGCAATGCAGAACAGACAGTATTACAACAGGGAAGTGGGTTTTCATTTCCAGTGAGAAGCCTTTCTGTATTTTGATGGAGCATGCAGACAGCATTTCAATCATCAATTTCTAGTTGTCAAAGTCATCAGCAATCCAAGATTCATGATAATGACATACTGAAAAATGTCGGTCCTATGGAGTTATATGTAATAATTAGGAGGGATACTAGAGAGCTCTATGGTGTCAATCTGAAATGCTATTTCTGTGGTATCTCTGCAGAATTTATCTAGATTTTTGAAAGCTCAAGAGAAATGAGGCAGTTCTACATTTCCAGTTCATTCTTCAAAATTCCTTGTCCTCTTCTTTCCTCCCATAAAGCCCCTTCAAATAACCCCCCCCCTTTTTTATTCCTACTGCCCAATCAGGGAGTGCACTAATACATAGCTAAATTACTAATGAGAAAATATCTTCACAGCTCAGTCAAAAGGACTGGTAATCAGCATTGCAGCCATGCACATATAGTGTATGTATGGTAATGTTTGTTACCATGGATATGAATGAAGGAAAAATAGCTCCTAATAGTTTTAATTTGCTGGTGGTGTCATGGGGAGCAGTTCTGGGACTCATGCATCAGCATCCACCATAACTGCAGCTTTACTGAGAAGGGAGAACACAAGCAAGGAAAAACAGAGACTTCAGCTTGCTCTTGGACTTTGGCCACTCAGTGCTGGTGACCTCGCTTTCCACATGCAGCAGGTATAAATATTACTAATTACCTAAAGAAAAGCATTACTAGATTGTTAGTTTTGCTCAACTGCAGTGAGATTCTTACATATAGAGAGAACAGTGAAGAATACAGTGAAAAGGAGACTGCTGCAAAAACTTCTGTGCCAATGCACACATTCTGCTGTAATTGCCCTTTCCACGGTTAACAGCCATGCCTGAGCCCAGGTAAGAGGCTGAATCTCTGCTGATGCATTAAATCGGGTCAGCTAAGACTGAATTGCATAGAACAGCCCACAGGTATACAGATAAACTCTCTTGAAGTCCAAAACAAGCTGGCTGCATGTGAACTGCCTGTTGGGAACAGTCCCAGCAGTGCTTGATGTGCTTTGCAGGGTGCTGGCTGGCAAGTCTGCATGGTGCCAGGGAGTTTTAGCAGGTTACTATGACAGATAGTTGTGCTCCAGTGCTAGGGGATGTTTCCCATGTCCTCAAATACAGTGCTGTTCACAAGGGTTGTTAAGAAAGCAGATAGCACTCAAGGCATATGTTTATTCCCGGACATCTAATGCAGGAAGTCAGAATATCTGTTTTGTTCCATTCATTAGATATGAATTTTACAGATTGCTTGGAGGGAGGCAATTAGTTACCCAATCTATTTTAAGTACTGGCAGTAAACTGAAACCACAATAAACAACAAGATGCATCCATACTACATTACCTACCTAAGCTAGAGTGCTATTCTTCCTAAAAGCACCATCTACAACAGGGATGTTGACTGCGAATAACAAAAATCCAAAAGATACTACAGTGTGAATCATTTTCCACATCCAATAACAATCTTGTTCTGCCTTTTCTATCTGTCTCTTCAAAATTGATATTTTTTCTTTTGTAGCCTTAGGATGGAAATAAACTCTTAAATAGCTTCCAAATTCAGCTGTATCAACCAGCCTAGAAAATTTAAACTAATGATGCCAAAGATATGAAATAAGTATGTACAAAACAAGCCTGATGTGTAAATCTCTAAGATTAAACTTTGCAGTTAAACATTTCTACATTTTAGGGTTAATTTTCATAACAAACCACAACTTACTCTTAGACTAGTGTGTTAGTTTCTACAAGTATCAGATAATTTATTTTTGAAACTTTCCTATAGTTTGTGTGCTACATACAAACAAAATAATACATCCTTATGTACACACCATGGAAGAGAAAGTAACTTTATGTATGAAGTGTTTTTAACTGTTAGTACATTAAATACACAAAAATTGGTTGGCAGAGTGCAACAGGGAGATACTTCTAAATTATTACATGAATTATAAGTATTTTTAATGTCATTGTCTTTCTCAAAATTGGAGAGCCATGATCTTTTAATTTTCTTCTTATACATAAAATGGCATCTCTTCTACTTTGAAGAACTCATTTTGCCTATTGACTTCAAATGTCCTGCATGCATCACAGAATCACAGAAGATTTGAGTTTGGAAGAGACCTCTGCAGGTCATCTGGTCCAACCCTCTTGCTCAAGCAGGGCCACCCAGATCCAGTTGCCCAGGACCACATCCAAGCAGCTTTTGAATATGTCCAAGGATGGAGACTCCACCACCCCCCTGGGCAAACTGTGCCAGTGTTTGGTCACCCTCACAGGAAAAAGTATTCTTATGTTCAGAGGGAACCTCCTGTGTTTCAATTTGCGCCCATTGCCTCTGGTTCTGTCACTGAAAAGAGTCTGGCTCTGTCTTCTTTGCACCCTCCCTTCAGGTATCTATCTACATTGACGAGATCCCCTTGAGCCTTCTCTTCTCCAGGCTGAACAGTCCCAGCTCTCTCAGCTTTTCCTCATAGTGGAGATGCTCCAGTCCCTGATACATTCTTTAGCCAAGACTTTCCATGTGAAAGGAAAGACTTTCAGACTGATTCTATTAGAAACAAATTGTCCACTTTGGGCCAAGTGAGGAAGATGAAAAGGGGTTCACACAGAAAAGGTGTTGGATGTGTCTAAATCTAGACTACCCTTCTAAGCCAGCAAGCTTTGTGCATCCTGGCATTATATGTCTCCTCCAAACTATGGAAGTTACTGTGGTTAACCATGATCGAGGAATCAGCTAATTTCCAAAAAACTGAGGCAGTACTGATGGGTTTTCAACGAAGGGGACCTCTCTTCCTAAAATTAAGGAATAAAATTAATGGGGTAATATAAAGGCAGGATTCCTAAAGGACAGTTTTATTCTGGGGAGATAAACATCAATGAGTGAACAATGGTGCAAGAATGATGTTACCCTTGTGTGCAGCATTGTTAGCTCTGGTAACTGCACAGGAATGAAGGATGGCATCCTGTTTATTTACATTTGTTTTCTGTTTGAGAGACAGCCCAAGAGGTAAAATAAAATGAGAGCCTACTCAAATACCCGCTACGTTTCCCCTTAAATTGAATTTCTCATTTTATCAGGAAGCAATACTTGCACTGATGTTAGACAGGCAGCTAAAAGGTCAGCAAGTTCCCTTAGTTGCCTTTTGTCAAGGGTTTTTGACTTGTCTGTGAATAAAGATCTCCCAGGAGGAAGGCAGACCTGAATTTCCTGTCATCTTGAAGACAGCAATGTATTTGAAAATGTTACAAAAAGCATAAGGGACTTGAAGCACACCTTCAAATGCACTGCTGATGCCAATAGCTTCCCATGTAAACATGCACACAGAGTTGTTTTGGATTTGTTCTGTCAACTTTTTGTTGTGAAACAAATTGTTATACAGCTACTCACCTTGAATACTGAATGAATCTGATGGTTTTCCATTACTGCACTGTGCCTAATCGGGACTACAGTCTCTTTGGGTTAGCTGTGGTGCTGGCACACTCCCACCAGTGGTGTGCTGAACCACATTCCATTTTCTGTCATACTCTTACCTGGCTGTCCCATCCCATCCTGCTTGCTTGCAGCCCCTCGATACTCTTAAAAAGTGTATCTGGGCAAAAAGAAAAAGCTCTCTCACTCACATGGAGCGTTAATCATTCCAGGAAGCACATAAGTTTCTCTCCAACAGACAGAGCTACAGTTATCGTTTTTTCTTAACAAATGTCTGTGCAGAGATGCTTCTTATGGCAGTGTTAATGGGGGATATTTTCTAGGAATATAATTCAGTTACTAAAGATTTTTTTTTTTTTGTCACGTAGTTTAGTTAGTGAAACACAGTAATATCTGTGAACAATATATTTGTAACTGCCTATATATTGCATGTGAGAAAAAGACATAAGAGGGTGAATGAATCTGTGTTTTAAAGTCGGGACCCTTTTTTGGTGTTATATCAAGTAGCAAATAGTGTGAAAAACTGTTTGTTTAGTTCAGATATTCTGTGTGATAGCAAATCTGCAAGTAAGAAAATGAAAGCCTACTGTAATCACAAAGAGCCTACAACATTCTCAGGATGCTCAGGAAGTTGCTGCATAATAACTGCTGGTAAAATTTTCACTCTGTGCTTGTATAGCTATTTACAGATACATTCTGACTGAAAACAAATTAATGCTTTAATGTAACTACTGTCCTCCTGAAGTAACTGGTGTATCCATTATAGATTGCTATGAAAATAAAAACAAGCAGAAATGAGAGAGTTGTCAGCTATTATAAGATATTGCTTGCTTTGTCTATTTGAGACTCCCTTTCTTTTTTCCCCCCAAGAAAGTGTGTTTCAGAATAGATTAGTGAAACAAGCTAACAGTAAAAAAAGGCTACTATTTCTTTTGAAAGAGTTTGAAAGATTTGCAGAGGAAAGAAAACTCTGGATAGGTATTATGAAAGTTTATCTTGGCTGAGAATCTAATTATAATTATTATAATAACTGTTTAATACAGTGAGGAAATTGGTTTCTTTAGCATTACTGTTCATTTAGAGCTCTTTCTAAATCTACTCATGGAAATTCCAGTCAAGTGTAAGACACAGAAATGCTGAGACCATGGCAGAATGGGGATAATCAAGGAATACAGAAGTAACCACTCATGTTCCCTTGTTTTATAGTCACGTAAGTGCAAAGAGACATGCATATGGAAGGCAGCACTTTTCACACAATCATTAACAGATTTGCAAGAACTACAGATCAAAGACATACAAAGTAATATTTGAATTTTATGGATTTGAATTATTTTTACAAGGGCAAGCCCTGGTCTTCCAGAATATGTATTCTGAAATTCTTCCTCCAGTCCTGCAGATTACATATGATGTGGTTACAGAGATTACACTACTACTGACAGTTATATTCTGTAGGTATTTACCAACAGATATTTGCCTGTTCCTCATCTCCACTTATGACCATTTTATATCTGGAACTTGCTTTACAGTCAGCTGCATCTCTGAACAACAAAGAGGTTTGTTTCAAAAGGAATATGGCAATAGAGATTCAAGCCAAGTCATTTTAGGTCCTCCAGCTTTATGATTCTTTTCTAAAGTTAAATGTTAGTTTAAAGGATATTCACTTAATGCTCTTTGATTTATGCTGTCTGATAAGCTATATATCTGTGATATGACTGCAATTCACAGAAGTTATCTCCTGATCTTACTTTTTTGGTTACAAATAAAATGCAAAGCTCAACACATGTTAATGGGGCTCCCAGAAGGGAAAAAAATAAGCAAAACTATGTAAAAGCCACAGAAGTAATTTGGTTTAATTAAATAAGGCCTAACATTTTTATTTCCCTGATGGATGCATTACCTGAATCAATAGGAATGTATATGGACTAAGGGCAGAAGAGTACAAATTCAATCACAGTCTTCTTTTCACTGTTGTACTGAACAACTGCAAAATGGATCATTTGGTAACACTTTCAGTTAAAAATCCCGAAGACTTATTTCATGTAGGTCTACAATGAAAGCAAATGCTAAATAAATACCTATTTACTTGCAATAATCAAGTAAGTGCAGATTACTACTGATATTACTGATACAGGCCTGTGTCTGCTATATGGTAGATCCGTTCATTCTGGTTTTTAATACTAAATATTCAACGTATAATAAAGCAATCCAGACTTTTTATCTTTAAAGCATTTAAAATATTCTGCCCTGTCATTCTTTTCCAAAGAAGCAAATACATCTAAGACTCCACCATGTACGTACCTGTTTGTCAGATATCCATATCCAGTGCATACAGGTCAGCAAGGTACTCACAGTGGGGTTTCCTTCTGTGGGTGATACTAGTGTTCTCCGCCTTGGGGATATTTCCCTGCAGCACATGCAGCTGTCCCTCGTGATGCTCCCAAAGCCATGAGCAAGGTGTTTCTGCTGATCACCTCCATGTGATGGGTTACTTTTATGCGAAAGGAGAACGGGCCATGGCCAGGACAAACCTGGAGTGATACTGAGCTACCTTGGCTGGGGCAGCAACAAGCCTTGTGAAAAAACAGCATTGACCCTTTGCCCCCCAGGCTTACAGGACCGATGAAAGGCCATGTCACTGAGAGAAAAGGCATGGCTGGACACTGACTGATGCATGCATTTGTTCCCATGGTTTCCAAAGAGTTTGGTCTAAACAAGCCTCCTGGTCCACAGTGCCAGGCACTGTGCAATGACCTTCTCCCACCAAGAGGGACCAAAATGAGAAGTGCTCATTCATCCATCTGCTGTGAGCCACTGTGAAAACAAATGCAACCTGAGAGGATGTTCCTCCCTCCTAGTAGACATGACAGTTTTGACTATCTCATGGGCTCCTTTTACCCCCCACCCTGTAGTGCAGGGTGAGTACTTACACCTTGAAAAGAGTGAGCACGACAAAACAATTTTACAGCTGCTCCCAGTTGCCTAAAAGAGTGTCCAGCCACCTACCTAAACATATTCAGGGAAAAACTAAGCTGTGGCAACTTCCCCCAACAAAGGAAGAATATTATACATTTTCTTGGAGACAGAACAAAACTGTAATCTTATCCTGCACTTTTATCAGTTGTGTCTACATGGACACAGTGAAATAAGGTCCTAAAAATAATTCTGGCAGTTTTGTAAACAAATAAACCATAAGATCTTATCCAGTGTATAATTTTATCTGCTCAGGTGATAGATTTATTGTGTTAATACGAAACACGACTTTAAAAAATTGTGATTGCCTGTAATCTAGCCAGTCTTGATTGTATCAACATTTTGCTGTAAGGCAAAAATGTGACTCTGAAAAATATCCTGATCTTGTGCAATCTGGAACTTACATGGGAGAGATGTTATCAAGATGTATCCAAACATTAGTTACAACTCAAGAGAAAATAAAAAGAGAGATCTGTATGGCAACACTAAACTGTGTTTATCTTCTTCAAGGCATGGACTCTAGTCCATTCACTGCTAAAGACTACTTTGTAGGTTTAAAGAATAGTAACTGGTATGAGATTGTGCTCTCTGCTGTGACTGAAAAAATATCGTACATGATTAAGTTTCCTCTGGCCTTCTCTCCCCCTCCTTTTTGTCTTTTTATGCCAAAAAAATCTAATTAATATTAACTCAAAAATAAGGTTACATTTCCAGCCATCTGCAGACAGATTCCTCTATGTTAAACATTTCTGTAATTCCACTGACTTCAGTACAGAGACTTGACTTATTTTGGTGTAAGGTGGCTCTACAAAATGCTTCTACAGATTAGAACAAAGCTCTGAAGGGGAGGCTAATGGAGCAGCTATCATTTGAAAGGTTCAACAGTAACATAGGAAAATATAAGATTTAAAAATGTAGATAAGTGAAGAAACAACTTTAAAAAGATCCAGGGCATGCAATGTTAAAGTAAAGAATGATCACTATTTTTGTAAAACAGCTTATTAAAGAGAATCTGCTCATCTAGAAATTTTCCTATGGCTCAATATAGCTGATTAATGTCATATGTTAGTCCATTCCCTCTGGAATAGTTATTACTCCTGGTGTTACTTAAGAGAAGACCAAGGCTGCATAAATAAACTTTTAACCCATGCTAACACTTTTTATTTTACTTTAAATAATTGAGACCATTCCCAAATGCAATGAACTTGTATGAAGTAAAAGGTGAACTTGGACAAAATGTCAGAGATAACCATGTTTTGCTAATAAACCTCCAATCCCTTTATATACAAACTCTGAACACCAAAAACTGTGTTTATTGTGCTTATCCATCTAAGTCTGGTCACACACCTAGTGCACTGCTTTGCCTAAAAGGATCAGTCAAATTGCTCTAGTGACAGTACCTTGTATGTATGCCTGTTCTATAGGGTATTCACAGTCATGACTGCCAAGTCTTCACTATACCTGAAGTCACATTTCTTAGAACATAGAAAGGTATTTACTACCTCTAAACTTTTAGTTTGTGGCACCTGCTTCAAACACATTATTAGTATTACCTTAAGCAACATGAAATATCAGTGGCTCTTTCTGAAACATAATTGGCTTTTGCTAACCTGAAGCAAAAGTATCTGGGGATATTAAGGGCCTACACTGACCAGCCTTGGGGAAATCTCATAGCCTTCCATATGAACTTTGGAAAATCATGTTTCAAAACTCATTTTCTTCTCTGGGGGACAGTCAGTAGTAAGAAAGGTCTTCACCTGAGGTGGTATTTTCCAACTAGCTAGAATTGCCGAGGCAGAACTACAACCAGCACACACCTGTTGGAAAGGCTGAGGTTTCACAATGAATTGCACTGGATCATTTGATGGATTAGTTTAAGACATGATCAGACTGTGTGTGATCTGTGCGAAATTAGCAGCAGCATAGGGTAGGGTAGGTTTTTGTGCCATTGAAGAGTGTGCCACTCAAAACACCTTCATTCCCAAAGAAAGCAGCTGTGGACTGTGGCCTTGCCGATTGCTTGCTCTTAGCCTTCTACTTGGGCATACTTGGTAGTCTGTTTGCTCTTTAGGAAATTATTTGATTAGGTGTGTTTTTTTCTCAAATATATGGCTGTGTTCTGCTCACAGCACTGCTTCCAGGGGATTGCAACAGCCACAGAGGGTAACAGGCCTCCACGAACCTTCTCCTGCCACACCATGTCTGTGCAGGGGAGAGAGGGATGGGTGGTTGCTGTATGTAGTTCAGGCTACAAAGTGGGGAGGATTACAAAGAAGTGCTGATATTTACAGACAGGGAGACAGGTTTCACAGGGCTCACTTCTGAGGTTGGCCTTTGTGTGTTGCATCAGTGAACGAATGCAGTCTTCCCTTAACTGAAAGGGAAAAAGCTGTCCTGGTCATTTTTCAGCTGCTCCTGGCAGCTCCAACTTTCTTCCTGAGCTGTTTGGAGTGACAAGGTCATCAGTCCTCCTAAGAGCCTGTGAGAATACATAGCTTGTTCAGAATCCACATTGTCTTGATTTGATGTGCATAGCAAAACAAGGAGCATTGTGTGCATGGACTTCAAAGGCTGCACCAGAGGTACGAACAGGATGCTTATCTCTGTTTGCTCTCTTGTGGGGCATACAGGTCTTTATCAGCCAAAACAGGTACCATACTGTGGTGTTTTCAGGCCACGGTACATCTCCACTGATATGTGACTGTCATTAGTGGCAGGGAGTGACGCTTAAGTGTCCCACAGCTCTAGCCGGGCTGAGCTCAGTCAGGCCTGCTTGTAACAGTGACAGCAGCCCTGGACATTAACAGAGCTGTGAAGTTGCTCCCTATGTGTGGCAATGCCACCTTTGTGTGCACCCTGCTTCACAAAGTCATTCACAAGCATCAAGACTTACCAAGGGACCTCAGTTATTGCCTTGATGAGTTCCATGTGACATTGCAGGGTGCGTTTGTTGGTCTGAAAGGAAAGGCAGAAGCCTCTTAGAATCACATTCAATACTGACTCTTAGTTAGTCAATGATTCTTTTTTTTTCTATATTTTACAGCAAATGGAGGATGGAATCCTCCCGCTCAAGGGGGGATGGTAGGACTCATTTTTTTTGTTTTCCTACTTACAAGAGCAAGGAAAGTCTAAATCATTTTTTTGTAGGGAACCTGAAATGGTCAGCATCTCATATTTTCTGAGTTTGTAGCTCCTTTCTGTAATTCTTTCCCCCAACACCATCTCCCATTTTCTCTTGTCTTATTCTTTTGCTATTTTTTCCCCCTCCATCTTCTCTCTTGCAGTGTGACTGGCTGCGTGTGGCAGACAACAGGCTCTGAGCAGACTTTAATGCCATCCTACTCCTTCGTGCCTAAGCCCCTCACCTTGAAGGCAGGCTGCTTGTGTGAACAGTGCAGTGAACCAGAAATATTTAATTGGTATTTGTTGTGCAAACAATGATATAAAATGCAAAGAGAGATAAGAGCAGAAATCAAATGCAAACAGATTGCATGAGCAAACTGGAAAAGTAAATAAAGTCAATGGTAGTAACAAAAATAATAGTACAAACATTAAAGAAAAATAACAGCAGCAAATGTGCATAAAAATATTGAAAAAAGTCATAAAACACTAAAAAGATGTAAGAAACAAGCAACTGTTTTCTGTGACAGTTCTCACAGTGGAAATATTCTATAGTGTTGAGAAAACACAGGTGGTAACATTCATGGTACCTCAAAAGGAAGATAAATCTTAAGAAACATACCAAAAGGTCCAAATGATACAAACTTGTACTGGCACTTGAAACAGTGAGCACTGTTGAATGTGGCAACGGCCCCTGCAACTGCTTTGCAGGAAACGACTGCTGCCGCATGGGCAGAGAGGGCAAGGTGCAAGGACTTGAGGGTGACAAGCAGGCTGCATGGCTGGAGGGTGGCTTACTGCGGTCTCCACAGCAGGCAGAGTCCCAGATGACCTCTTTCTCCAGAGTCCCAGATGACCTCCTTCTCCAGCAGCTCTGGCTGCTGGGATGTCACAGAGGGTGGGAGACATGCTGGTGTTACTGCTGTGCAGAGAGCAGAGGAGAGGCCTGTTGGGAAGGGTGCTGGAGCTTAGGTGAGTGCCTAAGTGAAAAGTGGGCTAACCTGGATAGATATCTGGAGGGGATGCTCTTGTGACAGAACAGGCATACGGCTGGGGTACTGAACCATGGCATTGTTGGCAGAGCTCCTGGCTGCATTCATGCTTTGCAGTTATTAACATACAGAAGGAAAGAACGTGAAGAATTGGCTAGGTGTGAGATTGTTGGCCTGATCCATCTCTTCAGCTAAAGAAAGCCCTGGACATGCTGGCAAAATTCCTGACTAGTATCAAAATATCACTGTACTCTGCAGTGCTCTCCTTTGTCAGCCATTCTTGTTTCTCCTTCTCCCTTGCAGACAGCTTCTCCAACAGACAAGTAGAAAGTCTCCTTTCCCACCTTCCACCTCTGTTGAAGCATCTGCCTTGGTGAGTTCTGGTGGGTGCTGGCTTACTCTAAACTTGTGGGCCAAGCTAAAATGCTGGGCAGGCAGACCTCCCCTTCTTCCCTGGGGACTCTGCTCCTTCCCTCCTCTTCTTGCCTGGAATACATGAACTGAACCACAACACACTGTTGTACGATGTTTCTATAGTCCCATTCTTTATACATTCAAAATTAAACATCTTCAGTCACAGGGAGATAATTTTTTGTGTCATTAAGCATGACACAAATTAGCATAAATTATCACCATGTAGCTTCTGCGTGTGTAAAGACTGACTCAAAGAAAAAGACCTAATTCCAGATCATGGCAGACTGACCTATTTCCCATGGCTTCAAATGATGATGAGGAGCAGATATAAACTAAAAAGTGAGTAAATTCACCCAAGTGATGAATATAAAAGTGAGCAAAATCTGTTAACAAATTTGGAGGAAAGAAACTCTAGGTACTCGTATACTTGTGTATGTCTTTGATACCACAGCAAGGAAGTTGCAAAGCTCCAGCTAAATAGTAGAAAGCCTGTGCTTACCTCCTTGCCTCCTCTGCTTTCCTGTCCAAGAATCAATTGGTAATATTGTGCTTTTTCCCCTATACTTTATTTCTAATTCCAGCTAGAATTTTAAAAATGCAAAAAACCTTAAGTACTTTGAAATAATTTAACTAGTTTTCCCCCTAAGGGAAAAAAAAAGCTTTTTGTTGGAAAGAAAGGTGAAGATTTAAGCCTCTACTCCATCCCCCTGTCAAGACTTGGTATCCCATCTTTAGATTTAGTTCTTCTTAATACTAGCTACTCATCTCAGTTTACTCAGTTTTGAGATACAAAACACAGATGGAATATTCTGTCTAAACAAAATATATTTATATTTGCACTATGTTACAAAAAACTCCTTCTAATATAAATGCCTTGTTATTTCCATTCTGCTGTGTTTGGTTTTCAGTATTAAACTGTTCCTATGATTCATTAGTACCATGTCCAAAATATATTCTAGCTAAAATGTTTAGGAATACTTTCATGATATATGGTAGTTTATATAGCCATATGTTGAGTGTAAGAATAGTAACTACTTAGTCTTGAGGTGTGTAAAGATCCAAGAGAAATTACCCACAGTACCTGTAATTGGAGTTCTCTTAAAGGTCATAACCCTCTATAGATCCACACTTACCCTCCTTCCTCCTCTTGGGATTTGGAATACATTAGGCTTAGGATGGATTGTTTAGTTCTCTTTAGACCATAAAGAAACTGATGAAGAATAAGTCACATGGTGCTCCCTCTAAGGCTTGTATATAACTTAGCATCTATAAGTCAGTCTGACAGATGGCCAGAAATAAGCTTTCCAGTAACATGATTCAAATATTGCACTAAAACTAATCATGATATTCAAGTTATTTAAGTTACATAAAAGTAGTTTATTTTCCTTCTACTGTTACAGCATGTACTAAGCCTCTTCTTTTAAGGCTATGAGAATTGGCTTGGCTAATAAACAATATCTCTATCTTTGACTGAAATACTGAAAAAACAAAACAAAAACCCCTAGAAAATATTTTTTTTTTTTTAATATAAGAAGATTGAAAAAAAAAAAAAAGCTGTAGAAACTTCTGGTTCTCAACTACGACAATGGTGCAACACTTTATTAATAACCCCAGACAGAGCTTTCATGCTCTCTCTGCAAAAGATTGCTACTTCACCTTACCATTCTAATATTGAGTGCATGAATATAAAGGGCTGGTTTGAAACTACAGCTTTCAGTGTAGACAGCAGTTTCTGTATTATAACTCTAATTTAATCTTGAATATATAAAAATGTCCACTTTTTCAAAATGATTCCACCTCCCCACCTTGTTACACTTTCAGTTATTTATTTCAGCATCACATAGTATTAAAATGCCTCCATAGAAAAGGTCACTCTTTTTCCTTTCAAAACATTTCTTTGCGGTTTCTGTTCCCAGAGGTACACATAGAATCAGCAATCGATAAGAGAACATCACATAACACTCTGACTTACCTTTGAGGAACATCATTTAGGTCAACACATCTTATCAAGGAAAGACTTTTACAGCCAATCATTTTCCTTTTAATGACATTTTCTAATCACTAGGTAAATTTTCCTCAAATAGCAATAATACAGCTCAGCTATTCAGTTTGATGCATTTTAACAGGAAAAAGGCACTTAAAGACTTCATTCTGATAAACCCTCTTTTCCTGATTGCAGCCTGTTTTTTATGAATTGAAGTGATCCCTTGTTATAATTCTGAGCATTTCTGAAATGGATAGAGACTTGGTATCCTAAAGCATAGATTAGTAAGTTTCCACTGCACTGTACAACCAGTAGAACACTGACAGAATCCTAAGAGTGGTATCTTGTATTCTCTTACCATCTCTGAAATCTTGAATTTTAGTGAAGAAATCCTAATCCATACAGTTCTGCTATTTAAGATCAAGTATGTATTTTTAAAGACATTGTTCAAAGTTCAGAAAGGCTTTCTGGTGATGATGATGATGCATCTTTCACAGCTGTCACAAAACAACATAAAATAGCTCCTTCAAAAGGTATGGTGATGGGTTCCTGTGAACAAGGTCACTGTTCATATGCCACTGTCAAAACCAAATCCGAATGCCACATAAAATAGTTAACCTTATCAATTTATCAATTTACTGGAAGACATAGGAGAGACAGAACAAATTGTGATTTTGGAATCATGTTAGTCATGAGGAGATATATTGAGGTTACCAATTTCTACGTAATAGGAAAAAATAATTTCAAAATATGCATTCATCAATCACTGTAGTACTTGGCAATTTCTGTAATCTAACTCCTGCTTTCCAATGCGGTATGAACAAACATTGTCCTCCGTGGAGACATATATGAAAAGTCATTTAAGAAAAAAATATAATTTTACAAACTATCTGCTCAGTTTCTGTATTACAGACACAAAACTGTGCTGAAATAACATGATGTTTGCATAGTGCATCATACCCTCAAAGGCCTGATATGCCAGCCACAAGGTTGTCCAACCAGTCATATACATTATGATCACATACTTTTTATAGGTTCATTTTGTTATTCAGTACAGAGAAAGCAAGGATGTTCAATATTTTATTTTCTCTTCACTATTCAGTGCATAGCCTTATGCTTAAGATACTCCACACATTCCATTGCATTAAAAATAGGTTAATTGCCTCCCGAGCATTTCTATGCCACTTTCTGGATTATGCAAAGCATGTAAAGAAACTCTAGCATGGAGTGTTATATTTTCTCCATTTACCTCAGTCTTTCTTGCACAGGATGCACACACTTAGTAGAAGAAAAGATTAAGGATGCTAGATACAACAAAACAGGAAGAATACTAGTGATCAGCACTTTGTTATAAAGTAGGACAGATAAGAGAGGGAATGGCTGGGGCTGAAAATAATGTAAGTTTAAGTCTGGAAGACCAGCTTGTGCTGTCCTTGTGAAGGAGTAGTACAGAGGAATGAGGTTGTCCAAACAGCACAGAGCACTAACTGGAGATCACATAACCAGATGTAACTCCAAATCTTCACTTTGTGATTCAATATTCTACTGAGCCTGTGCTGTGCTAAGCATAGGCTTAAGGAGTCTAAAAGGTACTGTATGTACTTGCACTGCTAGCAAAATATTAGTGCTCCAGAATCTTACTTTCCTACTTTTTTTTTTTATTGTGGAAATTTGCTCTGAGATCTTATATTGTGGCATCTCTGTGCCACAATACCCAGGCTCAGTTTTGAGTTCTGAAAGAGCCCAAGATGCTTATCCAGTGGCTGGTAAGCTACCAGACGAAAGTAGAAGGGGTAACTAAAAAAGATTTGCAGAGCAATCAAGTGATAAATAACCTGTGACAAGTGATCTGTAACATTTTTTTCTTTTTGCTTCAAAAATTATCTCAACAGTCTACTGATAGCATGGGAAAAGAAAGATTACTTGTACTACAGTGACTGAGCTTCCTTTTCTTCAATTCCAGGCTGTGCATGCTACAAGTTCAGCATGGTGCAGGCCACACGCGTATAGCTTAGAGCTATGGTAAGGCATGCTATATCTGAGTGAGATTAACAGTGCTGTGCTGGCAGTAATTAACCTGTCAATTCAAATTTGGATGCAATATCTAACATAACACATTTAAGAAAACTGGGAGAGGCACAGGAAACTGTCTAGACCAGAGAAATAGATTTGATCTGGTTGCCTTTTATGATGGAGTTACAACATTGGTGGATAAGGCTAAAGCAACTGATGCCATCTACCTGGACTTGTGCAAGGCGTTTGACACTGTCCCAAATGGCATCCTTGTCTCTAAATTGGAAACATGTGGGTTTGATGGATGGACCACTCAGGGGACAAGGAAATGGCTGGATAGTCGCACTGAAAGAGTTGTGGTCAACAGCTCAAAGTCCGGGTGGAAAATAGTGATGAGCGGTGTCCTTCAAGGGTCGGTATTGGGGCCGGTGCTGTTC
>NW_010330932.1:0-23567 GCF_000700745.2 Antrostomus carolinensis
ACTCCAGGGTTTTGTAAGTGCATACTACAATTTTAGTTTTATCTCTCTTTTTTATTCCTCCTGTCAGTGAAAACAAAATTAAAATTAGCCTGCACAGTTAGGAATTGCCCACCTCATACACAATAATACAGACAGAAAAGGAAGATACTCTCTTTCTTTTCTCATACAAACACACAAGTTCATCAGAATTTATGCAAAGAAATACCAAATTGTAAAAAATAGAAATAATGACACCAGATACTGTTGATAGATTAATGATTATTTTAGCATAAAGGTTAGATTGGGATGGCCAGAGGACCTCTGGGATCACCTAGAGGAAATTCCATTGCTATCAATTTTATTTAGTTGAGTCCTGCACTGAGCTCATTTCAGCAGGTTTCTGTCTGGAGATCCTATGCATGGCCAGGACAAATGACATCTGCAAGGGTGACTAAGTGAGCTTGGTTATAGACCAAAAAAATTACTACATCACTTCAGACAAATTTGAAAGTAAAGTGTTTAAAAACTCATCGGATGGCATTGGATTGATGGGTACAGCTCTAGCAATCATCGTGCCCTGTGACTTCATACTACATCTATCTTCATCCCACCTCAGTCAACACTAGATATTGAAACCATACCAGCATACCTGTCTTTAATTTGGCACAGAAACCTTTAGTCCAGATTAATTATTTTCGGTCTTTGGGTCAGATGCCTTATACATGAATATTAAAACTTGAAAGTATGCCCTCCAGTAAGAAACTTGCATGACTTTCCAGAATAAGCAAGATTAATCAGACATGATAATTATGATAATAAATGTAATACTAACTTATCACGTCATATAAATTCAGTTAAATGAGCTCTGTGGCAACAGTGGTTAAGAATTAGGAGGAAAGGCAATGACAATCTACATTATTGAAAATAAACCCTTCAGAGACCAAATCAAAGCCATTTCTCACAGTCCATATACAGCTCATCTTCTTATCTATATGCTCCACATATCTGGAGGCAGCAGAAATACATGAACCTAAGGCCCCAGCACATTAACCTTAACAAGTTAAAATTTGGCACAGCATAGAAAAGTGTAAGGTAGGGAATTATTCTTGTTCTGGCTTTCTTGGAGTCCAGTATGGGCTTTTTCTGACACTATGGTATTAAATGCTCCATTAGAGCTCTGTTGCCTGAATTCTAGTTCAACCAATAGACCTCACTTAATCTGTAATTTCATAATTTTTAATTCCTTAAAACTAGGCCATTTTAATTTCAGCTTCCTATATGAATTTTAATGTTTAGTTTGTCTACTGGAGGCTGAAAGAGGTACACCATACAAATGCCATGTCAGTGTGTTGTCTAATTGATGACACTAGACCTATGAGAGGCAATGTATGGCATACATTGAAAAAGCTGAAAGATAGCCACTTTCTGGCCCTCATAATCCTTTCAGAAAAGATAAGCTCAGCTTTTCCAGTCCTCACACCTGATATTTCTTATTCTAACCTTATTTTCCAGGTGATCAGTTCAATTTCACAGCATCCTACCGTCTTCTTTGGTATTCTCAGTTGGAACAGACACTGTCCATCAATTGTCATCTCCATGTCTTCTATTTCTATCTCCATTTAATTCAATTTTACAGTGAAGCTTTCGAAAGTCTTATCAGTTGTACCTTGTCCAGCATCTTATTAATCTCTGTCATGTCCTTAATAAATAAAGTCTGACATTGCACTGTAACTCAAATTCATACACTGTGAAAATTATGAAAACTGTGAAAAAACCCAAGAGAAAATTTCAAAACTCAACTACTGGAAGGTTGAAAGTAAACTTCTTGGAGCAGCCAGTTTTATTTATTCAGACTATCAGTGGACAATAAAAATAAATTTCAAAAATATCAAAAGCAAACATCAAATCTTACCAAATTAAAAGAACTAAGAATAGTTAATCTTTGGCTATGTTGAATTTATCTGAGTAAGCTTATTGTATAAATTTAGTTAACAGGAAAAAATACAGTATAAGGGTCATTAGGCCACAGTTTTATTTTGCCTGATTAACTGAGTCCCCAGCATAGAAAACAAAATGTGTTAATTCAAAAAATGTTTTATGAATTAATTGAAATTTGTATTCATTCTGCCTAACTTGCTGTCAGGAAGCTAGATCAAAATATTTTAAATAGACCAGAATTTTATTCAATGCCATTTTACTTGAGAAATGAATATTTAAATCCTCAGGATTTAAAGTTTTGTGCAACATAAAAATGACATTTTCATCACTTGTTTTTTTACATTGTCAAAAGTTTTGGAGTGTGTTTAATTTTTTTTCCCTTTCCAATTACATTAAAATTAAACCACGAAACTATAGCAAGACATCAGTTAACTAAATTTACTGAGATTCATCCTCAGAATACATCTGCTGTAGTTACAATGACCAAAAAACTGAAGATAACGTTGTGGTTCACCACTACCTCCAAAACAATAAGAGGTTCTGCTTTCTTAGTGTTCGCCCCTGCCCTCCACTCCAGTAGCAGGGAAGTGATTGAACACAAGTGTGGCTGGGCTGCACCTCACTTTCTGTCTTCACAGGTCATGCCAAACGTTTAAGTACCCTCTGCCCCATCCCAGTGGACAGGCTATGCCATGCAGCAGCAGATGAGCAGACATCCCTCTCTGGCAAGGGGGATGGTAAGCAAGTTCATAATATGTCAAATGTACATCATCAAAACCCAGTATTCTCAGGCTAAGGGCAGCTACTCTATATGGGAACACTGTATATTAGCATGCTTGATTGATCCATCTATAGATTGCATGTTTGCACTGCAAACAACTCCATGGCCAGAGGTAATATGTCAACCACTTGAGAAAGCTGTGGAAAGGTCCTTGAATTCATTACTATAATAAGGTAATATCTACATACCATTACATATAGCAGTCAAACCATAAATGTCAATATTAATGTTTTCAAAATTCAGTATGTCAAAAGGTTTTCACGTACCAGCATACTTTGTAAAAGGAGCATCATATATAGAACAAAATGAAGATTATGCTGGAAAGCAACGGAAAAGCCCAACAGCAGAGTAGTTCTTTCATACAGCTTGTGCTTCTTAGGAGCAGCTCATCTTTCTGCTCTAATCAAGGAAGACGTCTTGCAGTATGGTCCTTCACCCTGAAGCTAGTAAATTAAAAAAGGAACCAAATCTAGTATCCTAGAACAATCATATAATATATTTATCCATGTTCTTGTTTCTGCTATGCCGTCTATGAATCTACTTCTTACATTATAATTTTAGGAATGAGTATGTATTTTTCCTATGCAACCTACCTCTTAAATACTCTGTGACTTTAAGCAAATAATCTAGGGAGATAGGCAATACATCCAACACAGAAAGTATTCATATATTTATTAAAACATTTCTGTATATTATTTTTTTATTAATTTCTAATGGCTTCATTACCATTTGAGTGGAACAAACGATCCAGATCAATTTTTCTTCTCCAAAACATAATTTCAAAATCTTTGGCAAACTATGAAACACCAGGTTCTGTTGCCCTATGAGTTCTGTTGCCCTATGAGTTCTGTTCTGCTTTGAGTGAAAATTTTATGTAACTATCTAAAGTATTTTGTTTTGATATTTTGAACTTAAAAGTATTCAGTATTTCAAAATAAAATGTCTTCTCATTTAATGTCTTTGTATTCACTAATGTATTTGAAAGAGCTCAGGATTTCATCAATAATTGTGGACACACAAAGATCGTCTCTGCTCAACGGAGCTGATGGAGCAGGCACAGAGAGCTGGAAACTGATGGATCCGTGCAAGGAAACAAGGAGGCAGTGGAGGTCAGTGAAACAATTTATATGGTTTTACACTTCTCATAGACCACGAAATCCATTTCCCTGGAGAAGGACCATCCCTTCTCTCACGAGAAGGAAGTACCGGTGTGAGGTGAGCAATCTCCAAGCTCCTCCAGCCCCAGGCACGTCCCGCTGCCATGGCAAACAGGAGGGAGAACAACATAAAGCAGTCTTCATCAAGCTGGCAATATCAAAACAACTGTGAAGGCTTCACAGCTAGGGGAACGGCTCCAGATTCAGCGATGTCATGCTTGCTTTTGAAAAGCAAAAAATATACAGATCTTGGGGACTAGAGAGGTGCCTGAAGCTAGAAATTTAGTGAAAGAGGAATTGCAGTAGCTACTGGGAGCCAGAGAGGAGACTAAGCCAAAACAGAACAGTGACAGCTTTTATACAATTAATACAGGCTCTTTTCCAACAAAATAACCTTTTCTGCTTTATTTAATCATCCAAACACAGTGAATAATAAGGGACGGGAGGGGAATTGCCTGGTTCAAGAACATCCTGGACGATGGAAACTCACTGGACTTGATTGCTGCTTTTTTCATTGTATTTTTTCTCCTCTGAGGCAAAGATGGAAGAAGAAAAGGGAGAGAATCAAAATCAAGTGATAGTAGGAGTGGATAGTTACTTGCCGTTGGGACAGTTTTGTCTGTGCGTGGTCAGGAGAATGAAAGAGTCACATTGAGCATAGAGGGGGGAAGCAGGGGAGGGACTTGATAGCCATTAGGACCATTATTTCCACCTTTGTGATGAATAGTCAGGGTCAAGAGAAAGGAAAATAGTATGAAACCCCCATTGTTGTGTAAGAGCAAGGCAGCAAGATACATGAGCTGGCAACAGCTAACATTGACCCTGCCATCAGGCAGAGAAAGTGGTATGCAAGTGTTCACAGCTGCTCAAAAATATCATGGCTGCAGCAGGAGAAGCAGTAGTTACCTCTTCCATCTCTTCTGCCTTAGTTACTGAGAGTGCAAGTACTGAAATAACATTGGAAAATATATGTAAAGGTAAAGAAATATAAAGAATGAGCTCCTGTGAGGCAAGTGTTGAAGAGCTAGTGCATACCAAAATGTATGCTTTATTCATGTAAATATTTTCAGTGGCAAGTTCTGATGCTGTTGCTCCCATTTTCCCTTGCAGATTATTGTCTGAACTAAATAACTCTTGAAAGGAGAGCATAAGTACACTGGACAACCTTGACTACGCATGTAGAAAACATGCTGTCATGGATCCATGATTTCTTGCACTTGAAATTATTATAAGTGGAAAATTTGAGGCATAAAATTTAAAAGAGTGTAGAAAAAGAAAATAAAAAGACATTAAGCTCTAAGAAGGGATTCACCTCACCTAAATTTAGTTGTCTGAAAGGCTGAAATATCAAATCCCTCTATTCCCAGGGGTACTACTGGAGGCAATAATTTCATCATAGGATAAATAAAATAAATAAAATGGATTAGATTAATTTAGATTAATTGTCTCCTGGAATTGCCTATGTTTATCCAGTGACTCCAAAGGGAGAATACACAACTAACCAACTAACTTTTAAATGGATAAAGTTATATGAAATTATTCATCATGAGGGTCAGCTGAGTACTACATGCAGTGACACATTTCAGAGGATCTTATTACTAACTCATATACATCACCTTCTACTTCCTATAGAAACGGTAATACACTAGCTCTATACGTAAATATTGAAAAAAGGGAGGGCTGGAAACAATCATTGCCTTTAAAAGAACAGATATAAGAAAATAAGAAAATAATGTTTGTTGCACTAGGTAAAATGTTAAAATAATACTTCCATAAGTGTTCTCTAATATTTATTAGGCAGGTTTTTTGGGCTAAAAATTATTGCCTTGAAGATAAAATTACTGAGTACTGCCTAACTGAGTTCTAAATTATCCAAATGTATAAGCAAACACTACTGTGGGATTTCTGGGCATAGGAGCACATAATACTGTGGCAAAAGTGGAGTATAAACTTATGTTCTACCTGTTTCAAAATAATATTATTGCTTCAGCTTAGTAAAATTCAGTGCAGAACACATTTGATTGCATTATTCCTTAGTAAGATCCCCTCTGTTCCTCTTACAGCCAAAGTAACATGATTCATCTGTACTGTTGAATTATTTCTCCCTTACTAAACAGTCACTGCCTTTTTTCATGTTTATACACTCTTCAAAAGCCCCTGCAGACCATCAAGAGACTTCTTCTTGAGTCTCACAGTAGCCAATATGTCTTTTGTTTGAACAAAAACACACAGTCCTGACTGTCAGTTTGGGAACAGGCATTTCTTTCTTTATCATCATGCCCAGATACTATTGCTCATCTTTTCCAAAGCATTTTGATCCAAAGTACCATGTGGTAGGAAATAAAAAGGCTCAGCAGGAGACGGATGTTAAGGATGGAACTTCGGTCTTTGAATTTGCTGCCTTTTATAAATTCAAATAAGATTATTTATACAGAATGATCAAATGATGGTGAAACACGGAAGCACTCAGAAGTTCAGTTAGGGTCAGCTCCCAGATTTACTTAACCAAATGGATAATAATTTTCCCCTCCCATGTGCACACCCGTGTGACTCCTTTCTGAAATACCTTACCAACTCTTTCATTCTCAGCTTCAAAACAATTTTTTTCTTCAAGAGGATCTTTTAAAGGCTTCTTTTAAAGTTTGTAACTGCTCTGATTCCAGCAATTACATCTTTCATGGCCATGGTTCTCAACTCCATACTATGGACAGACAGGCTTTGTAGGTGACTACACCCCTCGTTCACTGCAGTCACTAGACCCCTTCTTCCTCTCTGAGTCCCAGTGGTGGGAGCTGTTCCCTGTGCTGGCAGATCTCAAACCTCTTGCTGCTTGAATCACAGCATACATGTGCCTTCTTCAACAGGGATCCAAGCCTGCCTCAGTAACTCCCAGAGTGACTACACCATGTAAATTCACCCAAAAAGATAGAATAGGAAAGAAGCTTGGGAACAGGAATTGAGGTGAGAGGTGCTCTTGATCATAGCCGGTTTTTACACAGCCTAAACATTCAGCACAGTTCAATGGACGGAGATCTGTCTTGGTTATTCAGAAAACTGTATTTTGATACATGTCTCCCACAGTCTGCGCATTTAAAAAACCTAGTCACCCAGCATATATATATTTGCAGACAATAACAGCAAAAATTTACTTCTCATTTCTCAGTTCTCTGGTAGTTTCCCTGTTTGTTCTGCTTGCCCCTGCCCTCACCTGTATCTTCTTCCTCAGGACTTTTGGACATCTGTCTACCTCTGATATCCCTAGCTTGTTCCTCTGATTTTGTGTTAATTAACAAACATATGAGTTATTTGAGCACTTATCTCAAAGCAGCAGTATTTTTTGAAGGGTTGCAAGTTATCTGAATTGTGAATGACATAAGTGAATAATCTGATCATTCCATCAGTCTGGAATGTCCACCTGCAATTTTAAAAACTTGTTATGACTCTTTGAACAGGATATTGGGCTAAATGATCTTCAGAGGTCCCATCCAACCTATTTTTCACCTGTAATTCTAGAAATAGGGGTTATCACTCTAATAGGTAGTTGCCTAACAATATTGTGAGAACTGGAACCACACCATTCTGTCAGCAGTATGTGTAACATTGGAGCCATTACCTTATCTTTACTTTTTGGAAAGATTAGCCTGCACAGCAGTGTCAAAATTGAAAAGTAATAAAAGTTTGCCATTGCAGAACAAAGCAATCATTTGCTTACTTCACTGTCCCAGTTATGACAGCAGCTACTAAGTAGTAGTGTGACTGCATGAAAAGTGACATCCTATCTCTGTTTAAGGGTTGTGCATTTCACGTTTGAATTTATACTCCTAAGACACTTTTCTTCAATCTCGTATAAATGAATGGTACAGTTATCCATGTAAAAACATGTACATTTCAGCAGAAACCTCATGTTTAGCTACATTAAAATAACGTGCTTATGGCAAAAACCAAGACAAGATCCAAAAAACTCCTGAATAATTCAACAATATATCCCACAGATCCACCATGCAGATTATGAAATTCTAAAGTTCAGCAAAAAAGTACCCCCAAAGCCCAGCATAAGCTCAGCAATGTGATGTATCTGTCTCACACAACACAAACAGATTTTCTCTAATGTGCACTTTTGTGTGCAAGTGTGAAGAGAAGCAACCATATTAATACTTACTCAAAAGCTGCTGCCTTACAAATTTCAATCTCAGATTCATGCAGCTGAATAAAGGTAACTAATGAAAAGTAAACTTCAGTAGATTTTACAATGAAGGATTCATTGCACTTGCACAGAAAACCTCATCAAATGAGCTCAGCTTGTTTTAAGATGATGGTGATTCATTTATCATGTAGTCAGGTAGCAGGTGCTTTGCCATCTGAAGAGATCCAGAAAATGTAATTGACTGAGAGAAGAGAAAGTAATACTGCCATGGCTCCACCATGGAAAAAATATGTAGGGCAATCATTTGTAGTTTGTATAATACCCTGAAATAATTTCTCCTACTCTATGTAAAGGAGGTAGTACTTACTGTCTTTTATTTTTATCTACCCAGTCCTTAGACTCTCATAGCCGTTCCTTTGGTGCTCTTTTTACATAGTCTGCACACTTCCTCTAGTGTGGGCAAGCTCCCTTTTTCATATCGACAAATCTATCCTTACAACAGCTGTGAAAAAGGTGTTTTTTCCCAGGAGCAAAGTTGATGACCTTGCCCCAAGAGATTTACCCATTGGAAATGGAGTCAAATAGGTGTGAAAGCTCAGAATTTACTGAGGAGACAATTCCAGTTGTTGTGCTGCTGAAGACACATTGATGAAAGGACTACTAGGACATAGTATTGTCTCTGACTTTCTTCAGGCTCCACTTCTGTCATCACATCAAGAGGGATCTTCACAGCTCTGATACACCCAAACTGTCTGCTTTGGTCAGTTTTGCTGAATTGTCTTCTATCTTGTCCATTAAATCAACAAGTCCCTATTTGACCTTGACAGGCTTGAGAGGTGGGCCTGTGCTAACCTCAGGACGTTCAATAAGGCCAAATGCAAAGTCCTGCACCTGGGTCAGGCCAACCCCAAACATAAACACAGGCTGGGTGATGAATGGCTTGAGACCAGCTCCGAAGAGAAGGACTTGGGAGTGGTGGTAGATGAGAAGCTGAACATGAGCCGGTAATGTGACCTTGCCAACTGTATTCTGGACTGCATCAAGAGAAGCGTGGTCAGCAGCTCAAGGCAGGTGATTTTGCCCCTCTACTCCACTCTTGTGAGACCCTACTTGGAGTACTGTGTCCAGTACCTGAAGGGGGCCTACAAGAAAGCTGGGGAGGAACTTTTTACAAAGGCGGGTAGTTATAGAACAAAGGCTTTAAACTGGAAGAGGGTAGGTTTAGATTAGATATTAGGAAGAAATTCTTCACTGTGAGGGTGGTCAGACACTAGAACAGGTTGCCCAAGGAAGTTGTGGATGCCCCCTCCCTGGAAACTTTTAAGGACAGGTTGGATGAGGCTTTGAGCAACCTGGTCTAGTTGGCAGCGGGGTTGGAACTAGATGATCTTTAAGGTCCCTTCCAACCCAAACCATTCTATGATTCCGTGAATTTCATCCTGTGACAGCATTTCCCAGAATATTCTCCAAATCCTTCTTCAGGCTGCTTCCATGCATAGAAACATCTGTCCAGACAACTCTAGATTTCCTTATTACACTTTTCCTTTCCACATCCTATCTGAACATCCATTTTTACCATAACCTCCAGAAACACCTAGCACTTGGTGAGTCAAGTTTAAGGTTTTCAATTAATAGAAAGCATAACATAGTGCAAACACAAAAACTTGTAAACTTCATTAGTCTGAAAACAACCATACAAAATAATTCAGATGATCAGTGTGACACTAGATTTCGTTCTCCTTGTCATTTGCTGCAGCCTCTGTTAACTCATTTACTGTGTCCTTCAGCGTCATTGCAAATCCCTCAGAAGTGGAGGTTTCTGCTACTTACCTGTGAAGTTCAAAAGATTTTTTTTTCCTTTCTCCAGGTACCTTTAGTGCATTATGGTGTCCCTTTTTTTTTTTTCCTTTTTTTTCTTTTTTTCCTTCTTACTGCATGCCTTATTGGACAACCCTAAACAACTGGTAGGCACTAACTGACACCAGTGAAATATCAACAGCCAGCATCCGTATGCTACAGATTTGCGTAGTTGGTGCATAACATAGCATGAATGACAGCTCTCCAAATAGTCAAACCATATTTTCCATCAAATACTATACTTCTGAAGAAAAGTGTTATTAATATTGCATTTCTTGGCTTTCTAGCACACTTCCCCTGAAACAAATTATTTACTTTCCTTATAGCACTCAGTTTCCAGGTGCTTTGTCTTTTAATGCAATTTTTTTAGGGTATGATCAAACTCCTAATGGATTTTATACTTCTTCATCAACAGTGACAATATATTTTTGCAACCAGCGGCTTTCAACCGATAGAAATCAAGCTTGCTGAGAGGCTGGTCAGGTCTTACAAGCTCTCTTTTATGAGTTAAGAGTTTTGGAATATCTGGGGATATCACAAAATCACAATTGGGGTTAGAAAATTACATATATTTTTATTTTTTTAAAAATGTCCTTAATAAGAACTTTACTGTGTTTCTCATCAATGTGAAACCCAATGCTGAGTGCAGATACTAACTCAAGCCTTCTTATCATAGCATCTGAACAGCTTCCAGCCTGAAGCTGTATTTCTAAAGGCAATAGTCAAACTTGATAGAAACAATAAGAAACAAGAAAAAATGCTTTGAAAACTGGCAATCAACAGTATCCATGGTTGCCAGGAACAGCACTTGTCTGTCCATTTGTCTGTTAGAGCTTTAGAGGGTCATAATATTGCCAAGGTAAAAGTGAAATATAAATGGTTAAGCTGGTGTTGTTTCTTATTTCTGTTATATTCTGTGATGTGTCAATGAATCACACGGTTATTTTCTCCCTTTCATGTCACATGAATGAGTTTTTTTGAGTCCCACACAGCCTGTAAAGGACAGAAATGTATTGACTCCTCTGACCTTTTACTTATTCCAGACTTTGATTGACTGGTCTCCTCTCTTCTTCAAGCGTTGGTAGCTGCCAGAAAGAACCACAATCTCAGACAGTCAAATTACTGAAATTTGAAAAGGTGAAAGCTGCATGGTTTATTTATGCTGTGCTATCTCATAAGCCCATGTCAGGCATTGAAATTCAGATGTCTTGTTCTTGTGACAAAGATAAGTGCAACAACAAGAGGATGAACAAGAATATCACAAGAATTAATATTCTTTCAGTAAAGATTTTAACAAAATACTGTGAAGGTAAAAAATTAATCTGTCCTGTTACAAAACTGTATTAACTGACCTCTCTTAGATATAGAGACAAATTCTCACTTTTAATCACTATATAACAATGGCATTTTGTGCAGTTCTTATATGAATACACACATTGATTGATTCAATATATAGATATTTCTAGGAAGACTTCTTTACAAATATAGCACGTTTTTTAACTAATAATGCAGTATTATGAAAGTGAGGCTTATCCCTTCTTCTGCTAAATATTCAATTTGGTTACACTCTAAGGCAATAGAATATTATGAAATATCTGGAAACCTTTCTTTCCTTTGAAATGTGTAGAGTTCCAAGTGTGATATTATCTTCTGCAACAATTGTATTGTTGTAGGTCTTGATACCATCCCTCTTCACTCATGCTGCAGCGAAACAACACTGACCTTAACTTGGGTTTCACTTGTAGAAAAGTCTCCCCCATATGTAGACAGTACATATAAATCCATGCAAATGATCCTATTATTAGTTCTTAGGAGGTAGTTTGCAGTGTATTCCAGCACAAAATACAAGACCATAAGAATGTTTAAATGTCCTAAGATGATATATTTTCTGTAAGACATGAAAAGTCTGTAGAAAACTGGGCAGAAGACAGATGTCCCAGAAGGGACAAATTTTGTAGCACCCAATAATGAATCCCAAAAGATGTTTTTTTGGTAACATTGCCAAGCAAGTCTGAACTATACCAACACCACGAGTAATATATTAAGAAAAAAAAACGTATAAGTAAACACCATAGACTGATACAATTGTACCAGATTGCACTGTATTCTTCAGATTAATAGATACACTGATTAATAGATAACTCTTTAAATTACATCATCCTACTTAAGTAAATGAAGTATGCCAAGAAGGAACAATAATCTCCAGTCCAAGAACACATAAAGGTAACTGGGTTGACATTAGGGTGTATGAAGCAGTGATAGATGTAATCATGGCACTTCTGTGACCTCCTAAGAGGGACTTCTGCTGATCAAATTAATTTGTGAGTGGACTGCAGTTTACTGTTGATCTCTAGTGAATATTATACAATAAAAGACTGATTAGCAGGTAGCAAGGAAAGCTTGAGAATATTTTTAGTTCACATAGGTCTATACCCAATTTTATTTTGACACTAATTTCTGAGTGCTGTTTGGCATCTCAAAGAAAATTGCCTGTCCTCGGCTCCTCTAATCCCTAATCCTTTTCTGCTACAGGAAAGCCACTTATTAAATGCTTCCTGACGTGCTTTGCCAGCCTTTGAGTCTCTGCATGTTCTTTCTGCTCAAGTCCTCTAAGTAAAAAGCTTGGTTAGGAGCTTAAAAGTAAAATGCATCTTGACAATTCCAAGAAATATTTTTCATGCAACACTATGAATGAAAAGTTCAGAAAGCACAATTGCTGCCACAAGTTTTCTGCATGTAAATAAATCCTCACAAAGACATCTCATTCAATCTTTGAGGAACAAGTTGTTGGAGTAAGACCTTCAAGGTAATAGGCATAGTCTTCCTGGACTCATAGGCTTGATAACTGAAGCTCCTATAATTAATGAAAATAAAACTGTATGTGAGTGCTTGTGTGTGAAGATGGTGTAAAATAACTTAGAAGCTACAGGATTTTGCAGACTTATTTAGTGATAAACTGGAGAGGTGAAAATCATTAAATAAATATTTTTTTCAATTACTCATTCCATGAAAAAGTTTAGCCGCCTTCTTAGTTTACTTTCATATGTGTGAATAAAAATAATTTGCATAAAATTCACGGAATCATAGAATGATAAGAGTTGGAAGGGACCTTAAAGATAGTCTAGTTCCAACCCCCCCTGCCATGAGCTGGGACACCTTCCACTGAGAAGACCAGGTTGCTCAAAGTCTCACCCAACCTGGCCTTAAACATTTCCAGGGAGGGGACATCCACAATTTCTCCAGGCAACCTGTTCCAGTGTCTCACTACCCTCACAGTAAAGAATTTATTCCTAATGTCTAAGCTAAATCTACCTTTTTTTCCAGTTTAAAGCCATTATCCCTTGTTCTATCACTACCTGCTCTTATAAAAGTCCCTCCCTAGCCTTCCTGTAGGTCCCCTTCAGGTATTAGAAGGCCACTATAAGGTGTCCCTGGAGCCTTCTCTTCTCCAGGTTGAACAACCCCAACTTTCTCAGCCTGCCCTCGTAGGGGAGGTGCTCCAGCCTTCGGATCATCCTCGTGGTCCTCCTCTGGAATCACTCCCGTAGGTCTATATCCGTCTTACATTGGGGGCCCCAGAACTGGGCACAGTACTCCAGGTGGGGTCTCACAAGAGTGGAGTAGAGGGGCAGAATCACCTCCCTCAACCTGCTGGCCACACTTCTCTTGATGCAGCCCAGGATACGATTGGCCTTCTGAGCTGCCAGCACACACTGCCAGCTCATTTTGAGCTTCTCATCCACTAGTACCCTAGGTCTTTTTCCTCAGGGCTCCTCTTGATCCATTCACCACCCAGCCTGTATTTGTGCTTGAGGTTGCCCTGATCCAGGTCAGGACCTTGCACTTGATCTTGTTGAACTTCATGAGGTTTGCACAGTCCCAGCTCTCAAGCCTATCAAGGTCCCTCTGGATGACATCTCTTCCCTCCAGCATGTCAACCAAATCACACAGCTTGGTGTCATTGGCAAACGTGCTGAGGGTGCACTCAATCGCACTGTCCATGTTACCAACATAGATGTTACCCATAACTCCCAATACTAGCCCCTGAGGGATGCCACTCATCACTAGTCTCCACTTGGAGACTGAGCCATTGACTGCAAATCTGAGTGTGACCATCCAGCCAATTCCTTAAACACTGAGTGGTCCATCCATCTAGTCCATGCCTCTTCAACTGAGAGACAAGGTTGTCATGCGAGACGGTGTCAAATGCCTTGCACAAATCCAGGTAGATGACATCAGTTGCTCTGCCCTTATCCGCCAGTGCTGTAACTCCATCATAGAAGGCCACCAAATAAGTCAGGCACGATTTGGCCTTGATGAAGCCGTGTTGGCTGTCACGAATCACCTCCTCACTCACTTCACAACTCCTTAAATTATTCGAAAAACTAAAAGTAATAATTCATTGAGCTATTAGGCTGAAGAAGAGATATTTCCATGACAATGTCTCTAGGAGTAGACTGAGTACTCTTTCTAATTGACTTTCAATTACTCTTAAGAAAAAGCTGGATCCGAAGAACCTGAGCCATGGATAATGTTTGGATCAGACTTGAGCTGGGCTGTAGCCAAATATAACAGCACTAAGATAAAAGTCATCCTTTATTTCTATGAAAAACTGAGAATGGGTATATACATGTATACATATATATATATATATATATATATATAGTGTCAAGGAAACCAATTCTTACTTCCTCCTTTGTGTTTGACTACTGAAGTTTTGTGAGTTACAAGTAAAGACAGATAATTGGAATACAGCTTATGAAAAGGAAAGCAGCTACGTGAATGGTTATTAATATGTATGTCTGCATTTCTTACCTAACACATTCATTTTGGAGAATTTTTGCCAAGGCATTGCAGGTGGGTTTCAGTTGTCAGAGGAAGAAACCCACTTTTCCTTATGTACAGATACATAAGGGTGCTTAAGTTACCAGTACAATCACTGAAGATCTGGTCGATACAGCTTGGGTATGTACAAAAATGACTGCTCCCTCAGAGAAATTAGACACCATCTTTGGTCAGCTAAGTCCCTTCGCAGATTTCATTGACTTTACTGGAGATAAACTTGATTCAGTTGCCTTCAGGTAGGTATCTAGGGTAGGATATCCTGCCTGGACTCCAACTGTTTCTACAGAAGGAAGCAGACCTCTAACTGGTCCTTTGCCATATTTATCAGTAGCGTATCACGTCACTGATACTCCATGGTACCTCAAATGGCTCTAGAGACCTGAGTGTGGATATCGTCATAGAATCCTTGTTCTCCACTGAGTTTAGGCACCTAAACTTAAATGTGTGACACTATGAGATTAACTCCACCCCAAATGTCAATGTTCTCTAATCTCTACATGTCACAAATTGACAGGACAAAGTCACAAATGAACTGGACAGGTAATTTTACATTATGTTGAGTAATGAACTGTCCTTCTTATTATAAGGTTCAGACAAAAAAACACACCAAGATGGTTGTGAAACTGCAGGGAAATCTGCAGGAAGAGAGAAAGTTCTCCAGTTGTTTGAAACCAGGTATTAAAGAAAAAATGAATAATTTATTGCAACCAAGGCTGGATTATACTGTCATTTATGTTTTATATCTTTCATTTTAAAGGGCTCCTATAAAAAAAAAAATACGTGTCTTACAATTGTAACACAATTACCACTCTATAGGGACAATCTCAATCGGGTAACATATAGGGGATTGCTCAAGAACATTGGAAAAAAGCAAAGTTGGACAGAGGGCACTAGCATATACTCTTATTTTTAACAAAACTGTGCCTTAAGGATGAATTTTCAGATGGAAGCAATTGAACAATTCTCATAACTGCACAAGACAGTGATTTGAAATGCCAGTCAGGTAATTTCAAATACAAATGCAGAGTTCAGTGCTATTTGCATATGTATAAGCTTATTTCCCTGCATAGCTGTGGAGAGTGCACGGCATCCATGAATAAACCTTTGTAGGCACTTTCAAAAAACACTTCAGCCTTGTTGTCTATCACTTGAAAATTGTCTTTAAATGTTCATGCAGTGAAAAAAAGATCTCAGATTTTCAAGAGTTGGTGGCCTTTTTTCCCACTGTGTAGGATTTATTACATGATTGGTTCATAGCTCTTGGACCTCAGAAAGGCCATACATTTCTGTAGTTTTTTTTTTTTTTTTTTTAAATGAGCATTGGTAGATCACACATCCCAGAAGCAATCACATGTGTAAATATTTCCAGGGAACTGCTTAAGCCTGACACACAAGTTCTGATTATCCTCCTTTCAATTTTCCCACCCTTTGCCCTCTTCAGTCATTTATTCTGTGCAAAGAAATGAAAATTGGTACCCTAATAAAAAGGAGGATTTTTCTTTCTGGAGTGTCAGAAAGTGTTGTGTCTGAAATAGTCCTAACCGACTAACGTTCAGAACTAAAAACATTAGATTCTGATGTATGTTTAGTAAATGAAAACGGGTGAATATTCTCTGGGTTAAGAGGATGGTTGTGTGAGGTACTAAACAGAAAAATGGTAGGGCTAATTCATGGTTTGTTTCAGAACCAGCCTTTCAGGGTTGCTTAAATAAGATGTAGACGTTCACTAGTCAGTATATATTGCAAACATTCAATCCAGGGACCAATTTACATAGATCTTCAAAATCTCCATAAAAAAACTAGTCAGAATAATGATGCTGAAACAGTGGTCAATTAAGAACATGGACAATCTCTCAGATGTTTACATCTTTGCATTTATTGAAATTCAGCATGCTGCTGAGTTTTTGCTAAATTCAAAAAATGTGTGAAAAATGGAATCAATTTTGTCACTATATTTCTCAAAACCTCATGACTAAATGGGGGTTTATTATTTATTTTCCTCTAAGAATTTTAGAACTGTACTGCAGTGAGTAGCTTCTTCTGGTTTTATAATTTGTTAATCTATAATTCCCACAAAGAATCTAAAAAATACAAAATTAAATGCCTACATTAACAACTAAGAAAGCTAAAAAAAATACAATAGGAGACAATTTCCTGCACATACTGATATAACACAAGGAGGTGAACCAGAAAATTCACACTTAGGTGTATCTTTCAACAGCCACAGTTTGTCTTTCTTTTCCAGATGATATACTAATTTTCCAGTAAGACTTTTTAAGTGCATGATTACTTATTTAGAGAAAAAATTTAAATGTCTCACCAGTGACCTTCATCCTCTTGAGTTCTCTATCTATCTTAAATTTTGTATTCTTTCTATCTGCAATATAATACATATATCCTTGGCTGAGTGTGAATTATGGTATTAAGAGGGTGAAGCCAAAGTTCTATCTAGGCTCTCTGCAGAAATCTTCATCAAATTCTGTGCCAAAACCTTAGCTTATATTGCACTTTTGCATGACAGTCGGCAAATTCAGGTGTAGCTTAGATCAGCCAGAAGTTACAGTGTTCGTTCAGTTGAATGTGTACATGAATATTACAATCAGAACACAGTTGAGCAAAATAATAACATGGAAATCTTTTGAGACAAAAAAAATGTGCTTTGTTGAAGAACAACTTTTTGGTTGGAAGAATCTATCTGGTTTTTTTAAGGATAAATGAGATATTAAAGATAAAGGAAGTTCCCTTTTTCTGGAAAACTTTCCCTGCTATCTCTGGACAAAGAAAAAGGGGAAAAATGCCATTTATAAGTAAATTTTGTACCTTTCTTAAAATGCCATAAAGCCAGAGTCCAGCTTACTTTCAGAAACTGTGTGTGGGGGGAATATTTGAGAAAATATACTCTTCTTTCAACCAGCCTAAGCTGCAAGCACTGACATGACATACATTTGGTAATTTCCCATCATTATGCTTCCAAAGTAAAAACAACATAATAATGACTCGAACCTTCCTGTTTTTCCTCCTAGACAAGTTGCCTGTCAAGCTTTGTCAGAACTGGTTTATACGAGAAGTTTCTCTTCTCCTAAGCACGGTTGGTCAAGAGTATCAAACACCCTATCTACCATCTGGAAGAGGCATTATCACATTCAAACCACTGTAAGGAAAATTAAACAACAAGGACTTTGTTCTGCACAGACATAGATTAAGTCTTGGTCGGTAAATAGATATGCCTGAGGCACATCTCCGGCACCAGGATGAAACGGGGACTGGCCCAGTTTCATGCTATTGAACTTACTCTCCAAAACTGGATGGTTTCGTCCAACTTGTCTATGGGGAATGTTTCCTAACCTGTTTCAAGTCTCTGAGACAGGTCTGAGAGAGCATGAGCTGAAAAGCCAAAACCATATCAGGGACCAATCCAACTACTTGGAAACAGAGAAAGTAGCAGGCCAGTGCATGGGCACGTTCCTTGGCTATGATTTATTTATGAGCATGGATATGACCTTTGAGTCCAATATTACCAGCAATGCCATGATGTTTTTCCTCTTTGATATGTCTAATTATTCTTTTAATTTCAAATGTGCTACATCAGGATACCTCCATCAAGTAGAAGTAGCTTTTTAACTGATCTGTTCCTATAGTTACTTTATAGTAAAATGGAAGGTAGTATAGTGAGAAGAGTGCATTATATTTGCTTTGAGATAGCACCTAAATGCTCTGAGATCAGGACATGATATAAATGCAGAACAAACAGAGCTCAGTCTCTTGTGTGGCTTCAGTAAGAAATCTGTTAGCAATTTTTTAAAGCATGGTAAGGAACAACATATCAACAAATTATCTTTATAATGCTCTAAGCCAAGGCATCTCAAGAATGACTCAAGGGCTCAAGATGGTATCAGAAAATGGGAAAAAAATGGCAATGTTCTAACACAAGCAAGCAAACAAGGGGTGAAATAGAAAAAAAAAAATCACTTATATTTGGGTAGAAAATGAAAACCATGAGGGTAAAAACTGTGTGAGATACTCAGCAGGTATTACTTCAAAAAGACAAGGTGACCATTGTTTAGGAAGTACTTCTGTAAGACAAGCAACAATATTGCTTGCTAAACTATGGTACCTGAGCAGCTGTTTCCTACTGAAAGTCTGTAGGTTCAAGGTGTGTGACATACTGCTGAACAGTGTCGGACACATGTGATCTTACTCCAAAGAATTAATACACACATATGACAGTGCTACCCAGGTCTGTTCAGATACTGGCTGGGCTTTCAGAAATACCTTAGCTGCACCATCACAGGAAGTTATCTCACAAATTATCATGCAGGGAAGACATATATCAGCCCCCTTTGAAAATCTACCAGTCTATGACCAGTTTGACCTTCAAGATGGTACGCATATGATCTCTTCTGCTTTTCTCCCAGAGAGAGTCCTCTAACAAAGATCTCTGGGCAGCTTCAGGTGCAAGAAGTTTTGCATGTCTTTGTATTTTGTGCAGTGTACCTCCCAGTCATGTTCCCAGCTTCAAATATTGCCAAGTTCAAAATGAAAAATAAAGAAAAAATAAAGTCTCTGAATCTGCTGCCAGTAAATACACATACAATAGAAAAGGAACTCCACAGACTTTCTTTTCCTGCAGGCATCAAGATATTGTATTGTTCACCAGACTTCCTGAGAGTATCATTTTCTCTCCTTCCTCCTGTGTTCATCTATCATGCTAACTGCTGCTTGGAGACAAATAAAGAAAAATATTATACTAGGCACTATCAGTACTGAGAGAGACTGTTCTTTTGTGAAGCCTTAGAAATAAAAAGAGATTTTAGTGTCACTTTTGGATTTCATTAATTTATGTCAAAAATCAGATATCACTGTGCCTTTTTTTTCTTTCTCTCTCTCTCTTTTTTTTTTTTTTTTTTTTTTTTTTTTTGTCAGTTAAGCAGACATCTGTAGCAAGTGAATTACTCTTTTCCCTACGGTTACACAATATTTGAATCTGTTCCAGAAACAGGTGAAAAAAAAGATCTGTATTATCAGGTTAGGATAGCACAGGGAAGAAGAAGAGGTCCTAGATTTCTAAAGAAGGAAAAATATATCAAGGAAATACCAAGTTATTACCCATCCTTACCCTTGTCCCCTTTGGGTCCTGTAAATAAATCAAATAATTTGAACTGAGACAAACTGAGACAAAAATTTATGTTTAGAACAGAAATCCTATTTTTTCTGTAAGCTAAAGAAATAGGGATAGTATCATGGACTGATAGATGTCAAATTACCTTATCAACTACATTTTACTCACATTTTAAAGTCTCAATGTGATATTCCTCTCACCTGGGTTTAGATATCTCTTCCATCGGCTTGCTGGTCATTGGTGTCCCCTTACAGTCAGTGGAAAGAACTGGATTCACTTATCTAATTCAGCACTTTACAGAAGTAACTGGTGAATCAGCAGTTTGTATTTGACTGGAGATTTTAACTGCTAGTAGTTGACAATTTTATTCCTGAATTACTGAAGTCAGTATCAAGGAGCTGTTGCCTTGAAAGAATTAAGATGGCTTTTCTCTAATCTTATGTGATGCAGTGGCAATGATGGATAAAGAAAGTCTTCTTTTCTTGAAGACTTATTATGTTTTTGACTGCCTGTCTAGAGTACATCTCTATTTTAGCCTTGCAATGCAGCCAAGGCACAGCAAATGCAAGAATGGTCTAAAAAATAAGAAAGGTATTTTGATACTTCAATAAAAGAAAACAAAAAAAAAAGAAGGAAAAAAAAAGGAGATTGGTATGCCATACTTCTTCGTTTACTAATTTCTAGACTTTATATTTGTGGTTTAGCAATTTAATTTTTTTTAAAGAATTATTTCTTTAGCTGAGATAGTTCCGTTCAGATATTCAATAGCAGTGATCTCACTTGTAGAGATGGGTATTTGGTGTCTTTCCAATCTGCAGATCAGTAGCCTCTTACACTAAGCAGTAAGCAATGACACAGGTCTCTTTTTTGCATGCCTGTCAAAGATTGCCTTTTCTTCTATCATGGCTTAAGGCAGCATGTAAGGCAACATACTTGACAGGAATTATGCTGGGCAGCGTGACTCCTTCACTTTTGCTTTCTGTTTTTTTTTTGGCACGTTGTGGTAACCCTGGCAACCACTTTGCTGTATTGTTAGTACCCATGTACAACGTGGTGGTGCATGTGCCTGAAGGCTGCTAAATGTTGTGAAAAAGTGCATGAAACACTGCCTTGGATTCGCTCTCATGCTTTGTATTGTCCAAGGAAACCACAGAAGTTTGGCAGCAAAACACTTACCATTTAACAGTGGGAAGTCTTTTCACCTCCCAGTGAATGAAGCAGAAGGATTTTGCAGCTTCAGTTGAGGAGCCTTGTTTTATGGGGGTGAATTTTTACCCTCCTACAGTAGGCTACAGGATAGAAGTGACTATCCCTAATCTCTGCAGTTATCCTGCCCAAGACATTGTATCATTGGCAGTGCTACCAAGCACAGTTATTGCTCTTCCACTTCGGGAT
This sequence comes from Antrostomus carolinensis, assembly GCF_000700745.2. NCBI lineage: Eukaryota > Metazoa > Chordata > Aves > Caprimulgiformes > Caprimulgidae > Antrostomus > Antrostomus carolinensis. The sequence continues at coordinate 21,216 of NW_010330932.1, forward strand.
GCTGTGAGACAAGCTGCCCCCACTCTGACCAGATAGGCCATATTAGGAAAAAAGCCACCGCTGAAGTTGCAGACCTATGGGTCCTTCCAGTAGCATGGAGACCTTAGAGAACTGGAGGGGTGGAGGGATAGAGCAAAACAACTAACAGTCAAAGCAAATTCAGGCTTACTCTTGTGAGGTTATTATTATTATTATTATTATTATTATTATTATTATTATTATTATTATTGAAGAATAATGGCTTCTTTGTGCTTAGTTTCCTATCTACTGTTCTGTTTGGAAAGGGATTCCATGAGCCACAACTGTATATCTTCTCTTATCACAATGAATGACAAAATGGGGTAGTTTTCTTGTGGTGGGGGTGGAGGTTAAAAGCAGAAACAGGGTTTTGTTTTCACTTACAGCTTGGATGGGTAAGACTGCCCATCTTCAGAAAACTTAATTAATTGCAATGTGTAGCTATAGCAACATACCTACAAAACCCAAAACTATGGCTTCCCAAGAGACAACAATATACCTTTGTATTCTTATGAGATTACGGATGCAGGTCATAATTTTAATATGTACTTGGGGAGCAATTAAGATGTTTATGGTCATGGTCTTATTGTTCTTGCTTAGCAGAACAGTGGTATACTGAACAAGAGTGATCTCTTTGCATGTTTTCTATATTTTGAATGCATAACTGTTTCACTATATTTTGCTCCTATAGAAAATAAAATGCATGTGTAACTACCATGGTGTTTTTGAGTTCCTTCTTTTCCCTAGCCAGACAACTAGTTTTTCAACCTGATTTAGGCTTAACAGCTCTACAGTGCATTATGCATAATGAAGAAATCTTAAAACAGATGTACCATTAAAGCCAGCACAAGCTTCCCTAAAACATGTAATGACAACTGATGATTGATTTTTTTATAAAGAAATTCATGACTACCAAGATACAGAACCAAATGCATGCCAGAGGGAGGAGAGGTTTCGATGAGTGCTCAACATCAAATCCAAGTTTGCTATGATCAGTACCGATCAACTTATTTCCCTATCTGATACTACTTGTCTAGAACACGGCCACTTTCTGAAAATTAATATAAATGAAAATTCATCTTCCTAAGAGTATCATTTTGTTAGATGAACAAAGCCCAGTATAGAACAGGATTCTGAAAAGCTGCCATGCACAACAGAGATAGCAGGTAAGAGAAGCAGAAGCGAATGCTCCAGGATACTGGAACACACACACAAAAGTGATGGTGCTGTTGCTGCCGCAGTTTACTGAATGTATCTATCTTGTCAGATTAGACCAAGTCTATTGGCATACACGGGGAAAGCAGAGCTGAAGTCCTGCCTCTTTCAAGGTCATGACATCAGGGAAGAAGACAGTAAAGAAGCATTAATTCTGCTTTGACTTTGTGGACTGCTTGAGGGACTGGAGCAACAGCCATAGAACAAAACCTACAACTCTGTAGTCACATCACAGAATGATAGAAACATAGAATACCAGCTTGGAAAGGCCCTCAAGGATCATCTGGTCCAACCTTTCTTGGCAAAAGCATGACAAAAGCACGGTCCAGAAAAGACAGCCCAGCACCCTTTTATAAGCAAATAAACAAACAAATAAATAAACAAACAAACAGAAAAACACTGGCAAATAAATAAAACCCTTGTTCAATTACAAATAAGATTTGTGTTGGAATGTGTGTTTACTTTTCCATATGTGTTTTCTACTCTGACACCCTTCCTACCCTGAAAAGTGTGAAGTATGGGAATTTCAAAAGCATAGTCTGTGGCTTGCTTTTTAATTCTACCATGTCTTACTATGGAAATAGGTGTTAGAGTGCTAATATTTTAACCCAACTTACATGGGATTCCTACTAAAGTCAATGCCAGTTCTCTGTACAGAGAAATGCTTTAGAAGGCTTCCTAAGAATACCTTTCAGAGCTGTTCACTGCTGTTCCAGCATTCCCATTTAGGTGGGTCAACTGATTAGAGAAATTTAACCAGCTTCATATTTTGACTCCAATGTACTAAAAGAATTCAGTGTCAAAACTTTATTGAAGTTCATAAAAACTTTTCTTCTTATCACCCTAATATCAAATGTGTCCATGAGAATGTCTGCTTTGATTAAAAGAGGAAAAAAAAACCAGCAGGACACTCTTATAGTTGCTTTGATAGGAAAACCCTGACAGTGTGCGCACACAAAAAACCTCAGAAGAGAGACTAAATATGAGAGAAATTTGTAAAAGTGTATGCCTTAAATTCATATTTTTAAAATATTTTCAGTGAAAGCATGAAGGCAAAGAGATAGGCTTTTTAACCACAGTGTTGGCATTACATTATCATAGAATCATAGAATCATAGAA
>NW_010330933.1:0-1598 GCF_000700745.2 Antrostomus carolinensis
CCCCCAACCTTCACATCCCCAACCAGCCCTTGCTCTTACAAACAAGGCCCAGAACCACACCTCTCCTTGTCGGGTCTTCCACCACCTGCATCAGGAAGTTATCCTCTATACATTGCAGGAATCTTGGACTGCGTGTGCCTCACCATGTTGCTTTTCCAACAAATATCAGGGTGATTGAAGTCCCCCATGAGAACCAGGGCCTGTGATCTTGAGGCTACTATCAGCTGCCTGTAGAAGGCCTCATCCACCTCCTCCTCATCCTGATCAGGTGGCTTATAGTAAACACCCTCAATCCTAGGGGCACGGGTATGTGAATTGCAGGCAAAAACAATCACGGCACGGGTATGTGAATTGCAGGGAAAAACAATCACAGAAGGAAAACAGCTGCTCCAATCTCCAGGGGGCAGCTCTCCAGACAAGGTGAGGGATGATCTCATTTCTGATCCTCTTGAAGAGACTTCTGACTCATATTTACAAGAAGTGAATGGCAAATACCATGATCAGGATTAGAGGGGCCCTGCCTCCAGCCAGGTGGAGGAAAGGGATAACTGGATTTATTGGACCATGCGGATCCGATGGCCTGACACATCAGACCCACAAGAATATAAGGCTCTAGAGACACTGGTGCACAATGTACCCTAATGCCATCAAGCCATGGTGGGGTAGAGCCCATCTGTATTTCTGGAATAACAGGGAGATACCAGCAACTGACTCTGTTGGAAGCTGAAGTGAGTCTGACCAGGAATGAGTGGCAAAAGCACCCCACTGTGACCCGTCCAGAGGCCCCTTGCATCCTTGGCATAGAGGGGGTATTTCAAGGATCCCAAAGGGTACCGGTGGGCTTTTGGTACAACAGATTTGGGGAAAGAGGCAATTAAACAGCTGTCTGCACTGTCTGGTCTCTCGGAGGACCCTTCTGCTGTGGGATCAGTGAGGGTCAAAGAGAAGCAGGTGCCAGTTCCTACCACAGCAGTGCACCGGTGGCAATTGCACCAACCGAGACTGTTTGGTTCCCATTCATAAGCTGATTCTCCAAGTGGAGAGCCAAGGAGGGATTGGTAAGACCCCTCCTGGCTAAACCATGTCAGTGGTCTATTAGCAGAGAGGAAGGCTGAGAAACTGCGCCAAGGACTGAATACTATGCATAAGTGAAAATAAAACAGAAATGAAGAACATTCTGATAAGCTTCAGGCTTACAGCAGCTGGGCAAGATGAGGCCCAGACCTCCCTTCCAACCCCAGCCATTCTCTGATTCTCATTCTGTGAGAACAATCAAACCACCAGAATCAAACCACCAGACAAAAACTCCAGGTGAGAAGCAGCTGGGCCTTCTGGCACATCACAGGATGACAAAGAACTGCTAGTTTTAAGCAGCTACCGAAAAAAAAAACTCCCGGCATTTTACTTCCCTGTATTAACTGTGAAGAGTGTACAATAATTGGGGCTCCGCAGCGTGTGCTTAGTACTAGAGAACACAAGAGAAGCGTGTAAGCTTGTTCAGCTTTGCAAGACATTACAAGTTATGATTACAATTATTTTGCCATTTTCCTGTGGGACACAACGATACGCATCTTTGTAGCACACTGCACTGGGAAATT
>NW_010330934.1:0-27220 GCF_000700745.2 Antrostomus carolinensis
CAAGGGCTGGCCCAGTGAAACTATCACAGTGGGCCAGGGATGTGCACAATAGGCAGCTGGGATGTGGACACCCTGTTTTTAGAGAGAAGATGGTTTAATAGTATGTATTAAGGCATGCTGGTTATTGCATGCCTTAGTTTGGACATATTTAAATTAGTAGTATAAATGTAATCTTGGTGTCTTGGATGTGTTACATTTTTCATTGTGCTCATCCAGAAGTTTTATTAATAATTTTCCATTTCTTGCGCTGTACTTTTGAAATGAACAATTTTAGTATTGTTTTACAATGTGCATATGTAAATGCATCTTTTTAAGGGCACCTTGCTAGTATTAATCCAAACTTATAGTCTTCAAAATACCCCATGAAATACAGCAGTCTACAATTGTAAATCAAGGACTGAACTGATAGGATTTTTATCATAACTTATAAAAGGAAGAATGAACAGGCTGATTTTTTCATGCTGGAATAAATTGTACCCTAGAATGCCACACAGAAAATCCATTGCCTTCAGTGCAAATCTGTTTCGCCATTAAGGCAACAATAATGAAGAGAATCTATTTCTCTTCCCCATGTCGATATAGATATCTGCCTTCAGGGAAAATAAGACTATGATGAGACAGAGAAGGTAAGACTGTGCACAGGGTCTTCCTGCCACTATGTTCTCTTCTCAGTAGGAATGACCTGTGCGTACCAGAGACCTGGGAACTAATGCTTTTTGGCTGAATCAAAAATGTATCTCTGCAAACATTTATGTTAAATAAACTTTCAGTCAGTTGCACTGGATCGCTTGACCCAGCAGGGGTGGACCAGGGCTCCCAAGAGCTGAGCACCTAAGGAAGCCACATACCCCAAGGCTCCTCATCTTTCTCCTCTAGAGCCGAGAGCCAAAAGGCTGCACAGGCCCGGTCCGGAGCCTAACGCCCTGGGCACACCTGTGGGAATGGCGGGTTTGGGGCCAGTTGCTGTGCGAAGGGGAGCTGGGGTGTAGCTGCTGGGGCGGGAGCGGGGAGTCAGGGCTGTGGGCTGGCGAGACAGGGCGCAGGGCTGGGGAGCCCCGGCAGCTGCTGGGGGAGCCGAGGTGGGCAATTAGTGAGCGTGAAAGTACCAAGAATGTCGATTTCACTGAGCAGCTGCTGGGTGTAGTGAGGTTATTTCCTGCAGGAAGTTTCACTTGCTGGGATTGTCAGAATGTGATATTCTATCAGTTTCCAGTTCATGGGAAATTAAAAAAAAAATATTTCTGGTCTGATTCAGAGTAAAGCCAAATAACCCTCTCTGCTTCCCCTCGAAATTTTTTTCACAGATCAGAAATTCTACTGTTCAGCCAGCTTCACTCAACAAACAGACCAGAGTCTTCTGGGAGAATACATGTTATTCATGCTTGGACTGAGATCTGATTTTGCAGGCCAATGCAAGGTTGAAAATGGAAATCTGATCTTAGACAACTTACTTATTGTGATACTGACCTTCTAAATCAGCTGGTAATTTCTATGTTTGATCAGCTCTTTCATCTTCATACATGGCATTAAAACTCAGCTCAGAAGCTAATGCAGAAGTGCTGATCAGAATTCATCCCAATGCTCTTCAGAAAACCAAATTAACATTTGGATTAGAGAGCCTGATACCTATTCCCTGAATGTTTGGAATATTAAAACACAACTCACACACTAGATGTTAAATGTCACTACTAAGAACAATATCTAAATCACATGAAACCTAAGCAAGGAAGACATCCGTTCCCACCAGTAGGGGCTTGCCTGGGATTTGTCAGTGTGCCGTAGATACTTAGGGCAAGGGGGGTTTTTTTGATGGCAAGATGTGTCATCATCTGCTGAATTTGTGGTCTAGCTTACAGAGGATGTGAATTGTAACAGTCACCTATAGTAGATTTTGCATCCAGTTCTTGAGGTCTCAGCTTGGTCCTGTGTCACAGCCAGGACAGTGTCGTCACTCTTGAAGGACCAGCAGCTCTGGGCAAGTGTAGTTTACTGGTTACAGTGGATTGCATGAGCTTACGTTAGCATGGAGAGACCAGCCAGCAAAGTCCTGTCACTGTCAGGAACTGAGAGGTAAATAAAGTTCAGCTGAGTGAATCTTCAGCTACGGTGAGATAGCAAACTCACCACTGGAGTTCCTAATTCATTCCGAATAAGTGTTGGGAGATCTCAGTGTACAAAGAAAAGGTAAACTCTGGTGTCCTCAGTGCTGCGGTTCACTCTCTGCCTGTACTCTTTGGTGACATGCTCGGAGGCTGGGGAGCTGTGGTTAAAATAGGCACCTCAGGTCAAGCTTACTGACTACTTACTGAGCAGCACCCCTTTGTGCAAGTGCCACTGGCTTCATACAGAAGCTGATGCTACTAATTTAACATGGAAAACTAGTAAAATCTGGTGGTTACTTTATCCAGCCTTTGCCCCTTGATAATCTGTTTTATTTCAGGATAGTCCCTAATTTGTTAGAGAAAAGAGCATACAAATAAATTCCTTTCTTCCACAAGTAATGAGAGAAAGAAGAGATGTTTTTGTGTTTGCATTACTTACTGCAAGGTGGCAATCAGCATCATCCAGAGGGATACAATAAAGGATTCTTACATGTCTTCAGAGAGTGGGCTAAGGTTATGCTGCTCAAAAAAAAAAAAAAAAAAAAAAAAGACTAAAATACTCTTTTGACAAAGACTTTTGTTGAGTCCTGTGTGGACTCATCTTTGCAGTTTCCTGATATATTCCAGAGGTTTTTCCAGGTTATGTTTTTTATGTGATAATATCAGATTATTTTTATCACAGAATATGAGAATATATCTTTTAAATGTGCTACTGGGTTTGAGACTGTAAGATCATAGCAAAATTATTACCTTAGCAGTGGTTGCACAGCCATGTACTACTATGCTATATATGAGTATTTGTGTAGAAATGAACGTTAATAACTATATTTTTCTGAAAAGAATGGGGAAGTACTTGGCCACATAATGAACCCTAGGAATAATGCTCATTCTTCATAGAAGTTTCCAGAAGTTGCTTAATTTTACACAAAGTAGTTACAGTTCAGAAACAGTCTTTTCCAGCTTCAGGTGTTTTTCCACTTCAGCTCAGTAGGGAGATACCTCTGTTTTCTATTTTAATTTTCAAGGTCATTATTGTCTTTTTGCAGAGAATTAGCAGGTACTCCTTCTTTTCCTAAATCCCCTTGCTATCTTTATGAAATGTCAGTGCAAACCCTGTTTCTCTCACTGCAAAATAGTATAAAAGCTGAAATCTCTTACAGCTTTGAAACTCAAACCAAACTTGTGTTCAGATGTTAGGGGTCATTTTAGTCTACTGAACCTCAGCTCTCACAGGACTGAGGCTGCATGGCTTTATTCAACACCCACTGATGTCAATGGAGAAAAGTCCATTCAAATCCTTACATAGCAACCTAATGACATCAGAAGATGACAGGTGCTATAACTCATGTGCAGATTTAATACAACAGCTGGTTCAAAAATAGAGATGTACTATCTGATAAACTGTTTTTTAAAGTTGTTCTCAAATTGGAATGTAAAAAGTGTGGCCACTTTTGTTTAGGGGCTTTTTCATAAAAAAATACCTGACAAATTACTTAAGAAGGAATATGGAATTATCTCAGCAAAATGGCTCCAAAACATTTTCCTTTTTCAGAGACTTGCTACTTGATAAATAGGTCTGTAAAGAAGAGGATCTTGAAAAGCCAACATCTTGATTAAAAAAACAGAATAATAAAAAAAGCGCCACAAAATGTTTCATTGCAAGCCCAAAAGTGAAGTTTTTTAAATTATATTTTTGGAAACAATAGCATTTATCCATTTGCTCTAGAAAATACAAATAGCTTGCTTAAATAATGGGAAGCAGTCAATTAAGAAAACACCAAAACATTGCATTGGTGTGACTTTGAATCTCTTCTTAGACCATCAAAGGCAGTCAGTTTCTTAATCTTGATTGTGAGAGCTCATCAAGATATCACAAGAAAAAGACTAAGAGGAACAGGTATTGTGGAGGTAACTGAATTGGATTTGCATAGGCTATCCACAGTTGATTTGGTGGAGAAGACTAGGAGTGTATTTCCCATTCCCATGCTCAAACTTTGTGTGCTTATTTTGCTAGTAAAATGTTGTCTTCATGGAAGGACATAAAACTCAGGATAACTCCATGCACACATTAGTCAGAATTTCTGCTGTAGTTCTTAGTAAAATGTATTTTTAGGATTATAGCTCTGGAGTGTTTGTAATTGTAGTCCTAAGAGTGGCTCAAATGCTAGCACTAGTTACACTTTCCAAGGCTTAGGGGCAGATCCTTCAGTGCTTATTGAGGAAAATTGCTCATTGATTTCAATAGGAATTTAACCTCATCAGTAAGCACTGCAAAGTCAGGCCCCTAGAGAGTGCCACTTCATAAATCAATTATAATTAATTCATCAAAGAAAAAAACCACTAATTCTGATTCAGTTTAGAACACCCAATCTCATTTCAAATCATTAGTTACCTAATCATGAAGGAAATTAAAATATTGTTAGAATTAATCAGGTGTGACTCAGCAGTCCAAAAGACCTTCGGCTGACAGATCGAGTTAAACTTTCCACTAATGCAATATGCTAAACAAATATGACTGGAGATTTTGTTTGGGTGTGAGTGCGATCATTGTGCATAAACTGTTGTGAGGTAAGTCTAATGCAACGTTATTAATAAGGCCTGATGAAGAGAAAGCATTTCTGATAAAGAATGTGGTTATCTAAGGAAAATAAATGCTACTTGAGATTAAAATCCTGCCTTTCCACTTGGGAGCTGTATTGACAACAGAAGTGATGACAGCGGTATCTGTCATACTGATGCCATTATAAAAGTGAATGGAGAAGCTGCCACTGCTTTGCAAATGAACTTTGCTTATTTTTTAAAAAAATGTAGTAGATTATGTTTAACACAGGAGCTATATTAACTAATAGTGGGGACCAATCATACTGCTTTGGGACTGATCATATTACTTTGGGGCTATGAAGCAGTGGTTGGTGCAGCCATACTCAGATAGGAACCTGTTAGGCTACTTGTCCTTAAAAGGCTTTGTCTCCTTTCGAGGGAAACTAGACAAAAGCAGTAGTTTTTGTTTCTATCTGTAAACAGGACGAGAAGTCAAAGGCATGTGGACTACTTGTATCTGCTTTTCTTTTTTTTTTTTTTTTCCTTTACAATAATTCTCCACAAACTTTCAGAAAGTCAGAACCAACCTGTTTATAAAACACACCACAGCTGTGTAAATAAAATATCTTCCTCTAGCAATTATATAGGCATCATGACAAAATGCAATGCTGCTGAATTCTGATTGTACTATTGCAGAATATCTGTTTGCTGTGAAGTACATTTGCAGCCTAACTGTAATGTTATGCTGTAATGTAAACTAGAAAATAAAATATCTGATGGGCAATGGGTCTGAACAAGCTTTGGAATGGTAATTTTTCATTTCCTGTCTATTCCTGTTTCAAGTATGCAGCCATTCTACTGCACTGGGAAATATTCTTGTGTCTAACGAATTGCATTTGTTTTGAATGAATTCAGCAGGTAATACTTCAATAACATTTTTATATTCAAATCTCACTGAAGAGAATGGGATTTGTTATTTCATTTTGTACTGATGCTGAATTGGATAGTTTTCTGTAAAAGACAAGCAAGAATGTGACATCATGCCTAAAACCTAAGTTTACTGCACAGTAGTTTGTCTATTCAAACATAATGAGAAAGAAATGTTCCTAGAATATGTAATTACTAAAACTGCTGCACTTATGGGTTGCTCTGTTTTCTTGTACTGCTCATGGAATGACAGCATCGTGGTTACAGTTCCGTTGAATACACATAATTAATTTTCTAGGACAAATAAGATAATAAAATCTTCCTATGACTGTGTGCTTTCTTAATTAATTACAGTTGCTTCTGACTAGTTGGCTTCAGGAGAACGGGAACTTGAATTTCTTTGTGCTTCCCTTTTCACTTTATGAATGTGTGGTTCTGAGATTGTACTTTTCATTGTACCTTTCTTTCTTTCATTTTAATGTATAGTACTTTAAGAAAGATAGTTTTGAAATTATAAAACTCTACAAATTTTAAGGATGTAACTGAGTGGAACATATATGTCTAATTGAGGATTTGAGCCAATAACCAAGGAATCAACAATGTGACTTTCCACCATACCTGGCAAATGCCAGTCTCTTTCTGACAGCTGTGGTGAATTTTATTAGCAGAATTTGTTCACTCTCCAGTGCTATGGGCTTTGTCCCACAATTGGTGAAGTCAACAAGAGTTTTCTCATTGCTTTGGGGAGTTGATTGGTCTCATTATTTCCACAGAAATACTGTCTGGTCCAAATCCCTTGTACAAGTAATCTGAAAGCTATTGAAGTTGGAGAAAAGATACCTGTTGATGTCAGTGGGCTTCAAATCAGGTTTGAGCACTTCCAGCATAAAGCCAAATAACAACTTTCACTTATGTCAGGAAACTGATTACAAAGTATAAAAACTCATTTTACAATGGTTAAATTAGTATTTGACTAAACACCCATGCTTTAGTGAACTTTCAATGTTCATGAGTTGGAAGGACATATTCTAATACTACATCAAATTGAGATTGCAAGCTAGCTATTTAGTTTAAAAGCATGCTTAAAGTTTTACTGAATCATAAATTAATTATGAACTCTTAAAGTCACTGAAACAAATAATTTGTCCATAATGACTTTAGTGAAAAGTGGTGAATTTACCCCCAAAAACTGCACGCTTGGAAAAATAAGATTGATACCCTGCCACAACTTGTTTTTAGAAAGATTCATGAAACTTGAATTCCTCTAATACTTGTGTCACATTCCAATGAATGCTGTGGGGCCTTCTTGTGTGAGCAAATATTATTTCTGTGAGTAATGGCTGCAAGGACTGAGCCATCTGGCAGCAACTGACTTCTTTTTGCTTCTTACTGCTTCATTTGCCTTACTGTGGAAGCTAAAGGAGATATTATAATTAGGGACCCACCAACACTGTATTCAATTTTAGAGGTCGAGTTCTGAATACATTTTTCTGACAAATCTTACAGTACTGTCTGTGGGAATGTTATTTATGTCAGGATTAAGGCCTATATTTGACTGTTAATTTCATGGCACTGTTGCACAGCCTGATAATAGGAACGCTCATAAAATAAAGATGCACTTAGCTCTGTGACTAAACTCTGAAATGCATGTGAAAATTATTTTTTCTTTTTATATTACAGCTGGCATTTCAGTACGCTCTGTCAGCCCTCAATTTCCTTCATCCACATACCCTTTATTTCTTCCTGATATTGGCTCAAAAATTGATTTGATCACTTCACAACACATTTGTAGAAAAGATCTTGTATAATTTATAGCTGGTCCTGACAGGACTGCTGAAACTAGACGACTGATGTATACCCGTATGTTTATGCTTGCAGAGGATACAGGTGTAGATCTGTGTTTTCTTTCTGTCTAAACAGATAAGGATAGTCTCTTTTTAATGTTATGAAGAACAGCAGCTACAGCTGTTTTTCCTACCAGCTATGTTTTGCAGCTATAGGTATTGTTAATTTCTCTGAAAAGCCCCCATTTTTTATCTTTGATTCTGACACACAATAAACCTATCCCTCCATTTTCAGCATCCGCTGCAGCAAGAGACCTGTCATTTCTTGTACTGCTATCTGTGTGTATCTTAGCAAGTAATTTGGTGCAACAGGAGTAAATCAGTAGGTCAAAGCAGTTGTTGCTTATGTTTGTCACATCTTCATTATGCATATTTTGGGATTTTACTCCAGCCTAGGGTTATTCTGCTCCCTCGATCAAAACTGACCCCTCTGCTCCTACACTTGGTCATCAAGACTGGTGGCAAGTGGGGAACAGGAGGGTGAAGAGTTGGTGTTAAGCAGTGAGAGTGGAAGGAGGCTCCTAGAGGGATATTGCTCCCTCACGTTGATTTTTAGTGTGCATTGAATGGAGAGTGGGCCAGAGCCTCCTACTGCTCTAGGAGCCCTGGGGCAGCTGATGAGGCCTGAGCACAGCAGAGATGTCCCTGCAGGTGTTTGCCATGACACTGCTCCTACCCCTGGCTGACTGTCCAAACTGAGGAACAACTGAACTGATGTGCTGTAGGGACTTTGCACAACGCTCTGGGCTGGCTCTCCATGGCCTCCAGACAATCAGTTATCTGGTGTTCCTGCCTGTGCACAAGTTTTCCTCCATCCCCACGCCTCTAGGTGCTGAATGTTATGTCATTCTCTGGATTAAGGCCCCATCAGACCATATGGCCTGTCAACAAAAGTGACAGAGAATAAATGGCTTTGCCCTCCTTCCTGCAGGACCCACCACACGTTCCTGATCCCTTATTTGCAGGCTGCCCACCAAAGTCAGGAGTGAAGACAGTTCTGTACTTGACACCCTTCCCACGAACTTCTGGCCCTCCATGCTGTAGTGACTACGGGATATGCACCACAGGGTAGGAGACCTCAGAAACAGAACTGCAGAAGCACTGCTCCCTCTCTGCACTGGTTGCAGTAGTTTTCATTGCATGAGATATGTAGGAGTAGGGAGAGGCACAGGGGAAATTTGTCACTTTACCACAGCTTCTACCTAACCTGTACACCATCTGAAAGAAAAACTTGTCTGTTCACCTCATTGGTCAGGCAGAGATGGGACCCACACACAGTTACTGTGTGTATTGATACTGTCCCCATACCATCAGGCTATACACCACCATGTTGACGGAAAGCAAAGGAAGATGCCATGAAGCACAAGCCTCTGTATGGGATTCTAGCGGGACTGTATTATGGCATACTGCCTGCACAGTTGGACAGTCACTGGCACACAACTAGGCACTTGTACAGGCTGGGACTAGGAGGAGAGCTTCTGATGTAGCTAGCTGTCACATAGAGTTCATCCACAGCTCATAACCACAGACTTTTTAAAGGGAAAACAGCCTTTGTAACATATATCACCTCTTTTCAATCACGACCCAAGTGCCAGAAGCCTCATGTAATTCCCATTCCACTATAATGACCTGCACAGAAGAACAGTTTACTGGCCCGGATTGGACTCTGGAGTACTGACGTAAAGATTTGCTGAGGCAAAAGCACTAGGAGCAAGCCAAAGGGATATTCCTGATGTGCTTTTGTAGTGCTCTTCTGTGGGATCCATGGACAGGATCCCAGAGTGGCACCGGGGAGTGTGCTCACAGCTATGTTATCCTGTATCCCAGAGCACAGAAGTCCAGTTGGGCAACATGATCAATGGTAGTTCTCACCAGGAGACCTATTCAAGCTCTCCAGAAGAGAGACCTTCCTGCTGTGCTGCCCTCAAAGAGTGGTTATTGCTCTTGCTATTCAGTCCTCTTCATGCATCAATCATGATGCAACCTTCTGAGACTGCCAGTGCTTAGCCTGCCACTAGAGAAACTTTCAGACCTTTCATGGCACAGGATAATTTGCACCTCGCTGGATCTTCTGGAATTTTGCACCTCACCATCACAAAAGAGAGAAAGATCAATGGAAAAAGATGAAAAAAAATCAAGATTGTCCATTAAGGGATCAGAAAGAGTAGATGGACAGCAACTGACTTAGGAAAGTTAAATAAGGATTCCAAGTTAGGACTAGAGGAGGTGGAGCAGAAAGGAGTGCTAGATATTCAAAGGGTCACGGGCTGGCAGTTGATGATAAATGTGGCAGCACATATACAGCATTTGGTTAATTTTACAGCACCAAAACGACCTCAGGTTGTAGCAGAAAGACTTGATGGTTTAAGAGGTTTTTGATGTTCATGTATGTGGGATAGAACTTTGTGATGGTGCAGCCCACTGTTTGGACTGAACCTGTGGATCCTCTTCAGGGGCAGGCATGCCTTTCATTTACACTTAGAGCACAACTTCTGGTATAGTTTTCTTCTAAAGGGGGAAACCAAGCAGCTCTGCCAACAAAATTGATATGCACTAAGTGGAAATATTAAATGGATTTGTTTCAAAACTGTTTTACTGCTCTACACTGAAACACTAATGCAGATTTGGCCAGTGAGTCCCTAAACTGCCTTTTCATGCTTAGTGTGGATCTCTGCTCCTCTGTCCCTTTATTTTCAGTTCTCCTTCACAGTCTTCAATGTATTGTCCTTTTCCCAACTATTTTGCTAGTCTCTGTCTGCTATTCTTGGTACACTAGCTCTTCTTCCCCTTTATCATACATCTTATGTTTCTTCCTTTTTCTTATCTTTGTCTTCAGGAGCAACAAACCCATTCTGGATGTTTTTTAATTATTTTTTATTCCTTCCTCAATGCCTGTCTCTTCTTCCTTGTGATGGTGTTCAGCCATGCTCATCAGGTAGTCTGCTTTGCTGAACCAAAAAGTCTTCCTCCCTTCATCCTGTCCTTAGGTCTTGCCTGAATTCCATCATGATTTCCAGCTGCATCTCTAGCACTCAGGCACTTTTTTTCCTGTGGATTCTCTCAGGCAACACTTCAACATAAATAGCTCCTATCAAGTACCCACTTGATGGTAAAGTACATCCTGCTTTTGCATTCAACCATCTGCAATTATTTGGTTTCATCTGCTGCTACCTTAGCTGACATTATCTTTTCTTCCCTGTCTCTGTCTTTTAAAGAAAAGAACGAATGTCAAACACATTTACTGCCCTCTTATTTAAGAGGTTCCTATGTTCAATGTCTGCTTGCTGTTTTAAACATTTTGTGTAGGACAGCCTGGCTTCCTCATTTAGATCCGACAATTAACTGCTTACTTGCTGTGTTCAAACAGTGTGATTTTTTTAGTCTTTTACCTGTAAGGTCTTGTTTCTGCTTGCAACACACAACTCTCAGAGCGCTCTGCAGACTAGTTCCACAGCATGTAACCTGCAATCTGCAGCTGAATAAGCCATGAGGACAGTTCTTTTATCACCACAGACAAGTCTGATGCAGACTCTCCTGTTGACGCTTTTGCATTTTATATTTTTATTGTACACTTGTGTGGTTGTAATACTTGTGGAATGAACTGCCTCACTGCATAGTTGCGGAGAAGCTATTTTGTATTGCTGGACCTGCCTCTTTTCTCATAGGTAAATAATATAAGTAACATCACAGTTAAGAAAGCGATAACCATGGACACAGTTCTGTTCATATGGCCAGCAATGGATGTTTTCACCTTGAATTCAGTGACAAAAAGTTTTAAAAATTATTTTTATTGCCTAGATGTAATGATATCTGTCAGATTTGCATTGGAAAAAGACTTACCTTTTTATTCCTCAGATGCTGATTTTTAGGTCACATAAATTGTCTATATAAATGCATCTTCTAATATTAGCAGTTTTTACTACCTTAAAAATATGCCAGAATTCCTAAGAACACATTCTTAAGTTCTTTCAACCCACCCTTTAAGTATTTAAGTTTGGTAAATTGGGTTAGTGGTTTAAAATTCATGTTTTGTGTTATGGGAATACAGCTCATTTTCTTCAGGAAAATGAGAAAATTAAGTCTTCTCTTTGGAGACTTCATTAGTTATAACATGGGTGTGACGATATTCACCCTTTAGTAATGCATATAATTTATTTCAACATGACTGTGACAGCTGAGATATCTAAACCAACAGTTCATAATGCATCAACTTAATTAGCACTTCCAGTCCTCTTTGTGAAAATGAATAAAATTCAACTGAGTCTTGGAACAGTAGGGTAATTCTAATTCAAACTTCATGACCCAAAACAAATGAGAAGAATGCTGAATTATTTCAGTAAAGCTCACAGACTTATATTGTAAAACTTCAGCTTTAAAGCAATCAGGAGTCAGAGAACCACAAGATTGCAGCCTAGTTGAGGTTGGAAACCTCAGGAGGTCTCCAGTCCAGCATCTTACTTAATGTAGTGTCAGCTAGGAGATCAAACCAGGTTGCTGAGGGTTTTATTCAGTTGAGTCTTGAAAATCTGCATGGATGGAGACTGTACAACCTTTCTGGACAAACTACTACAATGTTTGACTGTCCTTATGGTGAAAAAGTTTTTCTTATATCCTGTCAGAAACTCTCTTGTTTCAATTTGTGTTTATTGTCTCTTGTCTTGCCATCTTGGTGACTCTGCTGAACTCACTTCAGTTCATTAAGACCTTTTTTTTGTCAGGAACCTAAAACTGTATGCAGTATTCCAGATGTGATCTAACAAGTGCCAAGTAAAGAGTGATAATCACTTCCCTGGATCTTCTGTCTGTGCTTAGTACAGCCCAGGATGTTGTTGGCCATTTTGACTGCCAGAGCACGCTGCTGGTTCGTGCTCAGTTTCCTGTCTGACAAGACCCTCAGGTGTGGGGCTTTGCATAGATTATTGGCGAATTTCAAGATGTTCCTGTCAGCATGTTCCTCCAGCCTGTTTGTGTCCCTCTGCATGATAGACCTGCCCCCAAGTCTGTTCCTCCAGATTTGGTATGATCTGCAAGTTTGATGGGAGTGTACTCCATCACCTCCAGGTTATTGATAAAGATGTTGAACAGGACAAGTCCCTGTACGGACCCGTGCATTAGTCGACTTGTTACAGGCATCCAGGTGGTATATGACTCATTAACTGCTAACCTCTGAGCCTGATCATCCAAGCAGTTTTTTTGCCCATTCAACCGTCCACTCATCCAGGACATAAAGTTCTAGCTTGGATGCTAAAGACAGTGTGAAAAACCTTGATAATGAAATATCATTAAAGAATATAAATTAAAAAAAAACCCTAAATTCCAACTGGGTCCTGATTTGGGCATCTAAATCCTTTTCTGACCCTTCCATTACTGTCCAGTTCTTTTTCCCCAGTATGAGTAGCGGTGGAGATGGAGAGTGTGTGCTTGTAAGTAATGCCAGAGTCAAAATCGGAGGAAGTTTTCCAGCTCACCTGGATGAACTCTGGATGAGGACCCTATCTGTGGTTTACTCTTCCTACTGCTGCAGTGTTTTTTTCCTGTTAGTGCATCTTTATGAGCTTCAGCATGGAAATGCATTTACAGGTCTCGGCAAATTACAGATATATTTCTAAATGGCCAGTTTTCATTGATGAAACAGAAGATGACAAGACTCTTTGTATATGACAACACTTACTGGGTAAGAGATGATTAGATAAGGAGAGCATTTAGACCAACTCCCACAGAATAAAAACCTCTGCCAGACAGGGCTCTGGAAACCATAAAATCTGACAAACATTCACCTATCTTTGTAATGTATCATGTTTGTTTATTATTTGGTATTTTATTTTACAACTGTGTGTCTTTCCATCAGTATCATAGGTTATAGATACACATAACTCAAGGGATATGCGTAGTGGCTAAAATACAGTTGCGTTAAGATTGATGAAAGATGTGATGTGCCAAGTCTTAAGCTATAACAAAAATTGTTTTATAATAATAGTTTTGTGTGCTTGCAAAGCCAAACATTTATTTTATCGTTATGAAATTCTATAAAACACTGTCAGTAAAAATAATGCACACAGAACATTAAGACAGCAGGACAGCAGATTGTCTTTCTATATTTCATCCTTCCTAACTTTTCTTGGATGAAATACTTGCTAGTAATTGTTAGAGCTTCTGTTTTTGTGGACACAACTGGCAATTTAATGTTGCTGCAATTAATGATTTTTAAGCTTAGAGCTGTGACACTGTTTAAAAATCTGCAGCTGCTGCACAGCATCATAATTTGGCTTCCTGCCTGCCCCTCATCTTTCAAAAAATTCACAATTAAGTACCTTATGCCAGGAAGAACAATATTTTTCTTCCTTTAAATTAATATCAGAATGAAAAACTTTTCATTGATTCTCTGTATATTCTTGTGGTGTTAGACCTTCCTTAATGACTGATCACTGAGATTTTTTTACATTAACTAAAAACTACTTTTGTATTCTAGCTAGTTGCAAATACTGCATTATTCATCTGATTTATTTTAGCCTCGGTACTCTTCATCACCTCTGGGCTTCTAAAGCATCCACAGAACTGAAGAACCTTTAGTAACTACCTGCCACCTCTGAAGACAGAAAATTATTTCTCATTTATTTTAGAACTGTGTGAATTGATGGTTTAATCCTTGTCAGTCCATTTGAGTCCTTTGCTTGCTCACTTATCTTCACAGTTGTAGGTGTTTCACCATGAGGATTGGATTCAAATGTTTTCTACCTTTAGGAACTGGCACAAAAGGACTGAATATCATTACATACTTGAATCACTGGAAATTTTAAAACATTTATTTCAGATACTTTAAAGAGGCAGTTCTGTTAGTGAGGGTGTCAGAGCACTGGAACAGGCTGCCCAGGGAGGTTGTGGAGTCTCCTTCTCTGGAGACATTCAAGACCCACCTGGATGCCTTTCCATGTGATGTCATTTAGGTTCCTGCTCCGTCAGGGGGATTGGACTGGATGATCTTTCGAGGTCCCTTCTAATCCCTAACATTCTGTGATTCTGTGAAATGTTCAGGGAGTGCAGGAGAAGAGTTACTCATCCATTTCATTTGGCTACTTTCCCTGTCTGAATCAAAAATGCTGATGGGAGAGTGCTGTTGTGTTGCCCTTCCCATTCCCAGAGCTTCATTCCCATTGTCCAGGTGTAATTCTGCATCTGGCTATAATACTGCAATGACCTCTCCTATCATGTCTTCATGAAGAGACACAAGCGTCAGTTTGTTCTTTAGGAAGATGGCTCAACTGGTGTTGTAAACAAAAGGCCAAAAGCGAATTACTTTCAGTGCTCAGCCACTATGGTGACAGTGTTGAAATGGGTTATATGAAGTGTTACTCTGACATGCAGTTACAAGGCAATAGCATGGTTAAACAGAACCAACAGACAGGTTTGCATTCATTGGCATTATGAGTGTGGCTTTGGCACCATTTTTGCTTATCAGTTTTTACCTGAAGCACAGAATTACATGGTGAATGTGAAACCTGAAATGGTAGGCTGTGTTCCCATCCTCCCTGTCATTCAAACCCAATGCCCAGCAGAAAGTAGTGTAAGATCTGAATGGCTGAAATAGACACCTTTTGTAGAGAAGCATAAGTGATTGGAAGTTTTCAGTTTGGAGGGGAGAAAGCTGTGGGGATATGCTCATGGTTTACAAAATCATGAAAGTGGTTTGTAAGATCAATGCATGCCAAACTCTTATTCACCAAGTCCCACAAGACTGGAAATAAGGAGCAGTAGTTTAAAACAGGTAAGAGATAGTGAACTAGTGGAAGTTCACTGTTACCACAGAAGGCCATGAAGAGCAGACAGTATTGACAGGTTTTCAAAAAGGGATTGGACAAATTAATGGACATCAGGTTAATAAACAGACACTATAGGGAATAGAAGGACAGGGATGAGGAGGTCTGCTCTAAACTTCCTTACTCCAAAAACTGTGGACGCTTGATGGAAAGGAGAAAGAAATGAGGAACAGACCACACAGCTAGATGAACCATCATTGTGACCCCATAGGCCATTTCTTCTATGATTTAATGTGACCACACTTTTAGGTTTTTGCTTAGGTCATGAAGATTCTTCCTTAATGGCATCTGTGAGTGATGAACTTTCTGTCCAGCCACAAAGCAATATCTCTTATGTAGTCTGTCACCAATTTACTTTGCAGATACTAAGTCATCATCTCTTCTGCCATGCACAAATGCACCCCTCTTCCTATTGCTGCAGAACAGTAAATGATTTTCCATAAAGGCACCAGGGTACCTATTTGAGTGCTTTCTAAATGTACAGCTAGAGTGCTTTTTCTGATGTGCAACTAGATCTTCCCTGTGGAATGCTAAGCAGATTGCCTTTCATCCTATCACTGGTGGACAATGGAAAACTAACCTCTTTTGTGTATTTTAAAATGCTGCTAGACTTTCCTAGATCTAGACGTCTGATTCTTTTACCACATCTCATGAGACAGCTTTCTGAAACTCAGGTTTTATGGTGCTCTCCTCTGAACATTAATTTGTCCCCCATCTTTGTTAAAAACCTGTGCTCAAAAGGGGGCATCGTGTTCCATGCATAACCTCACATACTGATGAGAATAGAGTTTGTAATGAAAAAAGTGAAATAATACCAGGCTCTGGAGAGAGCCCTGCAACATTGATATGTTTCACTTTGTTGACAGGAAACCGTTTGTACCAAATCCTTGAATCTTATTTTTCAACTAGGTCTGTACCCATCTTACAGTGTGATCATCTAGACCATGTTTCCCAGTTTTGTCTGTGAGAATGTTGTGGGGGGCTATGTTAGAAAAGTCATGTTCAAGTCAACCTATGCCACACCACCAGTAGTCTCAACTACTAGATAACCTGGCATGAAATTAGGCTGCTTCATACAATTTCTTCTTGACATACTCATATGGATTTTTTCTTATCAGTGTATTATTTGCTAGGTAGTTATAAATTGTTTGTCCACTATCACACTCCAGTATCGTTTTGGTATTGAAATTAGGCTGAGTTGTTTAGCTTTTCCAATGTAAATTCATTTCCTTTTTTAATGAGCAGGTCTTCTGTCATCTTCAGGGGCATAAGTCCTGCCCCTGTATTCCTTTAGGATTTCAGCCTCTAAAGGCTCACGGTCTCTTTTCCTTCATGTTTGGGGCTCTTCTAGCCTGCACTGTGCTAATAGTCTCATGACAATCTCATCTCTCAGAAACTATTAGTCAGCCTCTCTTTCTACTTCTGAATAATCCTGGTGTATTTCACTAGTACACCAACCACTCATTAAATACTGGGGAAACAACCTTCATTCTGTTTCCTGGACCATCTCACATCCTTGGGAGTAGCTCCTGGTGCATAACCACTTTGCTGTTCCCCTACAAGTCCACTTTTTCTATTATTTGTTATTGACCTCAGCATTGGTCAGGCTGTTTATACCACTGGCTATTACACTGGAGATCTTCTTCCTTTTACTCCATTGTCCCTCAGTGTTGAACTGTTTATCTTGTTCCATACTTAAGTTTACTTTCATGGACATGCTTTCCTTTGCATGTTTTTACTTTGCTAAACGCAAGGGGTTACTGATCTGTGACAAGGTCTCCTGGATATTGTAGTATCGTTAATAACAGTAGGAGCTGAGGAATCAGTCTGCAAGGTAAAAACAAAATATGATTGTGGAAACTTTATTAAGTCTCCTAGTATCGTAGTAAAAGGACAAAACACAAATAAAGTGTGAATTCAAGACAGAAATTGTTTAATTACTTCAGTGTGTGCTGAAAATACCCTGCTAACCATAATACATCTCTCTTTCTTGAAAAAAATAAAGTTTGAATTCTTTCACAGTTATTCTAGATTCCAATAATACCTAGTTGATCTGGATAAATCAGACTCTTCTCACAGAATCACAGAATCACAGAATATTAGGGATTGGAAGGGACCTCAAAAGATCATCTAGTCCAATCCTCCTGCCAAAGCAGGAACCTAAACGAAATCACACGGGAAGGCATCCAGGTAGGTTTTGAATGTCTCCAGAGAAGGAGACTCCACAACCTCCCTGGGCAGCCTGTTCCATTGCTCCATCACCCTCACCGTAAAGAAGTTTCTTCTCAAGTTTAAGTGGAACCTCCTGTGTTCCAGCTTACACCCATTGCCCCTTGTCCTACCATTGGGCATCACTGAGAAGAGCCTGGCTCCATCCTCCTGACATTCGCCCTTAACATATTTGTAGACATTAATTAGGTCTCCCCTCAGTCTCCTCTTCTCCAAGCTAAAGACCCAGCTCCCTCAGCCTTTCCTCAGAAGGGAGATGCTCCACTCCCTTAATCATCTTGGTGGCTCTGTGCTGGACTCTCTCAAGGAGTTCCCTGTCCTTCTTGAACTGTGGGGCCCAGAACTGGACACAATATTCCAGATGTGGCCTCACCAGGGCAGACCAGAGGGGGAGGAGAACCTCTCTCGACCTACTAACCACACCCCTTCTAATGCACCCCAGGATGCCATTGGCCTTCCTGGCCACAAGGGCACAGTGCTGGCTCATGGTCATCCTGATGAACACCAGGACTCCCAGATCCCTTTCCCCTGTGCTGCTCTCCAACAGGTCTGTCCCAAGCCTATACTGGAACCTGGCATAAGACTTTAGATCTGTAAATCATTTAAATTAGTCATGAATTATTGTGACAGTCATTGAAGTAAACACTCCTTCTAAAATGTATTAATCACTGTATATTTTTTCTATGTTTGTATGGCAGTTCTCACTGCTCGAAACACAAACTTTACCATCCTTTTTTAATTCTTACAGATGGCATAAAAATACAGTGCTTCACCATTCGAAGTAAAATAGTTTTCTTCATTTTTTAAAAAAGCACAAACCCATCTCCCAGAAAAAGGGAAGATAAATGATAGTTCTTTATCTTTTAAAGTGTTGCAAACATCAGAATATCATATTAATAAGACATTTCCAACACAGCTGTGTGTAGTCTAACAGTCAGTCAGCTATAGCATGAAGTTTCAATTATATACTTTTGCAATTTACCCTAAATTAATTTATTTTGAGTTAAAAGCACAGCAGGCAGAACTGGAATTATGATAGTAGCTTCAACAATTTTTATTCTGCTGTTTTTTTCAGTGTTCCTTCTGTTGCTTTTCAAAGCTAATCTTCTGTTAAAAATTAAACAGAATATTATTTATTCCTCAAGGGTTTTTTTAATTCCCTAATAAGTTCTTTTAAAGATTTTAAAGCCTGTAATAAAAATCTTCTAGTTTGGTTTAAAAAATATTATTATTCATGTTATCCTAAGAAACACTTGGATGAAATGTCCTTGTAGGACTGTGTTAAACATTTTTATTGGGAAAAATTTTTGTTAAGAAAATTTTACTTCATTGGGATCAAAATATTGATGGAAATGCGTTCTCTTGATAGACTTAATTGGGAATTGCCAAACACACCCAAGGTTTCAATCACTCTCATTCTATAAATTTGTGTGAGTGTGTGGACAACGGCTAATTTGGATTGGTCAATCTGCAACACATTTCTTGATTATCCTTTGTGAAATATGACCTCTCTCTTCATGGAAATTGTGAAGAACATTATTTTTGTTATTAAAAAATACTCAACTGGAAATATCCTCAAACAGTTTATTTTACTACACATCTCAGAGATTTAAATTTCAAAAGCAAATATATTCTAGAAATTTTTGCTTTGCTTGTTTTTATCTGAAAAATATATTTTCTTTTTTTCTCGGAATAGAGAGGCATGAGTTAGAGTTTTAAAATTGTGATGTGTAGTGTAACGACAAATTGCATGCAAATTTACTTCAGAATGAAGGTGGCATTGTTGACAACCGATTTGTATGCACTGTCATGGCAGTACTAAGAAGGCTTCTTTCAATCCCCACAACAAATTAAAGAGGAAAAAAATAACGTGCCTGTGACTCAGTAGTGGGGGGACTTTTTCAAAATTACTTAAAGGCAGTTCATTTTAGGATAGTGCTTTAGTCAGGACTCCATTTTCAGTCAAGTATGTTTTTCTGAGTTATACATACATGACTGATATTGGTCAGCTGCCTACATTTGTTCCAGACTGAGTCACTCCAAATCAGAAGTAACTTTTTAAAAACCCTGATCTAAGTTTTAATTCTTTGCATGGAAAGACTCTGGGATTTTCCCTCTGCTTCTGCAGGTGTGCCTGCATGAGATAACACTCTCAGTTCTGGTCAGTGCTGCATGGAAGGCACCAAGAATGGCTGAAATGAGTCATTCACCAACATGACTACCAGAAACAACAGTGAAAATTAACAGCTCTGGATATGATTGCATTCTGGTTGTGCCATACTTAGTCTTTTATCTTCTCTGCCTGACTGCAGGTTTCCTGGTGAAATACTAGTCAGTCTGATTCTTTGTTTATGTTGTCTTTCCAGCAGAGGTGTTAAAATATGAGATTTCAAACATTTCCATGGCATGTGCTGAAGTGCAAGCCGTGCTTCTGAAGAATAGGGCTTTTGGTAAAAGTAAAGACTGGATAAGTAGAAAGAGTTTTTACTGTAACAGGCCAGACAGAGATCATGGAAACTGAGTTGTAACTGCCTCTCCCTTAGCGAACAGTTCTTTTCAGTGTTTCTTCTGAGACAATCAGCAGTGCTGAAACTCTTAGGAAATGAGAGCTGCATCCCCAGGCCAACTGTAAAGGGCACCAGACACAGGATTCAAAGGTACATCCTCGTCCAGGCTCTTTGTATTCCCTGTTAAAGAGAGATGAGATCTGGGGTCTATTTTGCAGGATATTTCAATAGACAGTAATATCTAGTATTCTTCTCCTATCTCCTGAAATACAGGCCAGTCATTCTCATATTGTTCCTTTTGGTCAGTGTACTAAAACCCGTGCAATGTGCAGCCAAACATAGCCATCCTAAATGTTTGCTCACAAAAAGTCAGATTATGTAATTCATGATCCTTAGGAAATAAGTCTTAAATGTTTGATGTTAACCCAAGAATAAAGAAGAAATCGTCACAATAGCACTAATCCATTGTTGAAGAATGATTAAAGCTTTTCTATCTTTTTTTTTGGGGGGGTGAATTGGGAGGGTGGACAGATACACCTTACTATCATTGTCTTTAAGCAAATGGTGAAGAAAAGATACCATTTTAAAACAAAAAGTAAAAATCTTACATAAGTTTTTGTAAACTTGTTTTCAGATAAAATTGACTTCCTTTACTCCACCTATGTCCTTTGGTCAGCAAAACTTGGTATTCATCACAAGAGAAGTCAATCACTGTGCTTTCTGCTCATTATTATAGGAGAAATTCCAAATCAATGCTCAGTTTCAGAGAGGTAAAAAATTCATAATATTTTGTTTTAGTAGTATCTTTGACCAGTCCACTCAGTAGTAGCATTCCTCTGTTTTCCCAGATGTCAGAGTGTTGAATGCCATTCTGGTCTCAGCTTACTAGGCTAAAATAAAAAGTTCAAATTCTCTTTATTTTTTTCCATGCTTTTCTACTGAAAACGAAACATGTTTTGGAAGTCCTTTGGATAGCTTGGAAAATAATGACAAGGTCTTAGTGTCTCCAGTAATCTGTCATAACATTCCAACATGGTCATGGTCTTACGAAGAAGCAGGAAATTTTACAAAAGTTATACAATTTTAATAAGAAGGTATCACTGAATACATAAAAAGCAAGTTTATGTGGCAAGTGTGTTGTTCTCTTAGACTGTATGAGCACTGACAGACTGCCCCTTGCTGGAGCTGTCAGGCAGCCATGTGTGCCACAGCTGACCTTATCCCATTCCTCCCTTCCCACCCCAGGACTGTGGGTGAACTGGTGCCTGTGGAGGTTCGAGTCTTGCAAGCATAGCATGTCAATGAAGCAGGCTGAGGAGGTCATTCAGCTAAAAAGAGCTAGGAGTAGGCAGTGGGGTAATCATCTATGCTCCTCCTAGTTCTCCGTGTGATGAAAATTACAGCTTTTGCCTTGAGAATTTAGTCACCCTTTCAATTTGCAAGGTGACAACAAGTAGAAGATATTAAATCCATTCCCTTCACCTTTGTCCCTTTTTCCCTGTGGACTCTCACTAATATAATTCCATATCAGTATTTGCTTCAGATCAAGTCAGTTGAAGTTTTAATGGACTTCATAGCTCTCCTTGCTATTTGAGTGCTCTAAGCTACGACAGCATCATGCAAATCTGTCCAAGTGCTTTGTCAACAACCATTCATTCAGCCTTCTGAAATGTTTTAGCCATTTCTAAATTTATCACCTATTACTGCCCCATGGGCACTGAGCATATCAAATTTTTAAGGAAACTGGTATCAGAAATCTGGTAAAAGGAAGTTTTCTTCATCAGTTAGTTTTAGCACTAATAAAAGGAAATATTTGTTTCTAGGCATATCCAAGTGCAAGTGACCTGAAATCTGCCTATTGCCTTTCAAATATGTTTCTTTGCATATAAATATGTATTTTAAATACAAGTCACTCAGTCAGGCCTCTGTGCACAGCATTACCATTTGGTAATAAAAATAAAAAGAAAGCAATATGAAAACAAATTAAAAAATATCCTATGACGTGACATTCACTGAACACTGTTCCTAGCTCACTGTCTGTCTGTCTCAGTAACCACCTCTCCATCAAATCTTGAGGAAACATCTAAGGTGAAGTAGTGTATAGAAGACCAAAATATTAGCTGTAGTAGGCTGATAAAAGGAATAAATCAGAGAATGAGTGGTTATATTCGTGGAAGGAGGAGGACTAGATACTAATGTATAATTGAATTGCTCTACAAACTGAAACCCAGATTTTACCTCTCTATAATATGGGGATACAAAAAAACCTGAATTGAGATTGCTAATCCTGCACCTGGAGCTGGTTTGTTTGGGTTTGTCTTTAATATATTATCACAATTTGAAAATGCAAATATATATTTTGAGTCTTAATATGGAAGAGAAAGGTGAAATGCCCATCCAGTGCCATGATTAATATTTGAAAGTGAATTAGAGCTTAAGTGACTTGGGTTTATTTCAGCAGAAACCTGCTACAGTTTGAGCATCAAATTTTGACCTTTTATTAATGCTCATATGCTAGTTTTTTAAAATAATTCTTTTTATCTGGGGTCATTTAGCTATTTTTGACAAATGTCATGTTGTAAACTTTTTATAAGGACTGGAGAGAGGCATTTTGAGAAGAACTGTTTTCTGCCTAAGCATGCCTGCCCTCCCAAAGCTTCAGTTAGTGTTTTCACAGATTAGCCATTGCTTTGTGCACCAAGTACTTCTGCGTAGCAAATAGGAGTTCGTGGTGACATGAAATTGTGGGAACAAAATGGTTGCCAATATTCTCTGAGAAAGTGATTAAGGATCAATATAAAAGGACTCCCTTGAAGCTGTGCTTGCTGCCACTTCTTAATACTAGTTGATATTGAGTTACTACTTAACACAGGGAAATCCTGCCTAGAATTGCAAAGCTCTGACAGGGATTCAGGACTCCGTGAGCAGTGCAGAAATCTGATTCATAATTAGTATCATGAGTTGCCACTAGTTTAAAAGTTGGCTTAGGTTAAACAAATATGAACAATATTAATGTCTCCTAATTAAGACAAGCAGGTATACGTAACTTTGAGACTTAGCATGCATGCAGAAAGCAGTGATGAAGAGTGACACCTGAACAGAACAGTGCTGCTGTGTGTGGATGTTAAATATTTCCTATTTCTAAACTAAGCCGTCTGTCATTTCCTCTACATATCTGTTAATTGGTGCTTACAAGCCCTCATGCCGCATGGTCAAGGGAAGATCTCCAGAGTAAGTGTGATGAGATAAGAATCTGAAGTGCACGGCAGACCAGGCAATGCTGAATTCAGAAATATAGATTAGTGGCACGATTTGTGGTCAGTGGTCCTATTAAATTCAGCTCCTGTTGGTTTCAGTTTAGGCAAGCGTGAAAATGCAGGCCTAAATCTGTCTCCCTTCAAGTACCACTGGCTTTACTGATTGCAGTTAGACTTCAATGCATGCTTAGATTTACGTATGTATTTATATCTTCTTCTGATTAAGGTTTTCCTGAAAGAGACCACTAGAGTATGCAGAAACTGTCTTTGTGATACTAGAATCCGTAATCCAGATGCGTTCTTTACTATGAATTACGCTGATCTATTGTCCCTCACTCCAGGATTAAGTCTTTTATAGACTTAATCCTGGAGTGAGGGATATCATCTGTCTGTGGGTTTCTTTGTAGCCAGTGAACTGTGAACTGGCAAGATTAAGAAGAAGAGTTGAGCTCTTTTGTCTGTGAGGGTGGTGTGGCTGCTGGAACATGCAAATAACTTTATAGATCTGCTTTTGCCTTTTTCAGTGTTTAGTCAACAAGGGGCTATATCTCTACTCATGGATGTTGTCACACTGTGAAGACATGTCTGCTTCCCCAAAGTAGTATTCCATCTGTGGCACAGCTGCTTTGAATATAACAGTCTCCTGTGACACAGCAGGCTGCCAGTAGCCTACGTGTTACCCCCTGCCCTGCTCTGGGGGTGAGGGGGAGAGGGTCACCCTGTTCAGAGCCCAACTCCATCTGCCCCTCGCATGAGCTGGCCGTGGCAGAAACAACGAACTCCACCCGGCCAGACTGAGTCCTTGAAAGCCTGGGGGCAGTCCAGCAGTGGCCACAGTACAGGGATGCTGTGTACTCCCTCAGACACTCGGGAACAGACAGGCTTGCTTTCCTTTCCTTTGCAGATCGCTCTGATGAAGAGTAGGGCCAGAGGAGCTACACTTTCCCTTTTCCTTACTTCAGCATGCCGTGTCCATGCTGCTGCAGACAGACAGCAGGGTATGCACCAGGATGCCATGCTGGAGCCTCACAGCACTATAGAGGAAAGAGGAGACAGGGGGAGGTTATGGAGGCTGTGGTTGAAAGGCACATAAACACAGCTGGCAGCAGATCTCAATCCAGGCGGGCAGAGCCTCAGGAGCAGCAGGATCTTCAGAGGTGGCAGAAATGACAACTTTCTATGCATGGCCCTTTGGCCTTGGGGTAGCAGTGAGAGGCATCAGAGAGAAAGAAGCTTGGCCCAGTGCTGAGGGGAACCTCAGCAAGCTTTGGTGGCCACTCTGTGGACCCACGCCAAGCCCTTGGCTATCCTTGCAGATCAGTGTGGGAGGGCAGCAGAGGACAGACAGTGGCTTTGGGGCCTCTGCTGCTTGCTGCAGACCTTTGGGTGTTGTGACTGCTCCCTTAGTTAGGCCACAGTGGTCAGATTGTTTTGACGTTAGCCTCTAGTATGTCCTGTTTGTGCTGTTTGGTTACGTTACTTCCCACAACCCTTTCCCCTGGAATTCTTCTCTAGTTTTCTTCCTCTTCTGATTTTAATATCTCTAACACTTGCTCTTCTGGTTCATAAGTTATGGGCATGTTCCCTTATCCTTCCCTCCAACCTCTCCCCTTTAATAAAGTTGGCTCGAGCAGTTTTGCGGTTGGAGAGGGCACATCTTTGCTGCCAGAAGTCACAGACTCGGCTCCAGTCACACTAGAAGTCCCCGTTCTCAGCTTCTGACTGTACCTCCTCCTGTGTAACGTGAGGCTGGGGCTCTGGTTCTTCAGAACCTGTCAGTCTCAGGTACAGCCTCGCTGCTGTCACGCAGGCTGCTCACCTGCCTCGGATCCTTTCTCCGGCAGCTCAGCAGCTCAGGTACGGCTTATCTCCCACTGCTGAAGCCACCATTCCTCCAGCCCCAGGCTCAGGGAGACCCTGGGCTCTCCCTGTAGCTGGAAGTGTGGATGGGTACATCTACTTTGAGTAGCTGCATCCTGCTGTAGGACTCCAACTTGCCAGAGGTGTCACTTCTGTCACTTCCAGCTTTTTAAATGGTACACTATTCGTAGCTTCTGATTATACTATGTCAGTAATGTGTGCGTAACAGATGGAAAAAGGGATTCCATAGGGCGTTATGTCTCATTATTCTTTGGATTTGTTTATAGCAAATACCTCTCTAATTCCTAGACTTATTTCTGTCATATTTAGTACTAAAATTACATACTACATGGTAGAGCAATGTATTTTTACAACATTCAAAAATAACAGGGTACCAGACTTACAAGATATCAATCTAAATATACTGAGCTGCAATATATTCCAGTGGCTCAGTTCTTTAAATGTACCTATTGCAATAGGACTGAATTCAGGCTATGATGGGCTTAGGGAGAGGATGGAGCTTGTATTAGTATATAGTGAAAGATAGTCTTGTAACTGAGTGGTTGATTTGACCTGTGAAGATGACAGATGTATTTCCCTGCTGTGTTAGAGATTACAAGTGCAAACTGAGACAAATCATTGTAAAATACCATTGACTTCAGTGGGCTAAGTTAGAAGGGCTAGTTCTGTAAAAAGTCTTTAAACATTTTAAGCATGAGCAGCTTGATATATTGCTCCTATTTCACCTATTTGTACCTATTTGGAGGGCTCTCATCCTTCCCTTTTCCCTCGAAACCTTGTCTTAACCTGCTGCTGAGACACTTTCTCTTTCTTTTTCAAGGGTGTTTAGGTGCTGGGAAAAAGGCTTTAAGAAGCAAGATGTTTTTAAAATAGAAACCTTACTGCTGAAAAAAAAAACACGGATCAATAGCTGTTGAAAACTCAGCTTATTGCCATATTTTGCTAATATTATCCCTCTCAACAGGTTCTCACAAAGTTCCCAGAAGTGCCAGAAGGAGGATAATATACTAAGTAAATCTGGTTTCAGTTCTTTTACCTCATTCTCCTATCTGTCCCAGTGCTCTTCTAGGGAGTAGGCTAGGTAATATTATCCAGGACTTTTTGGAAATCAACCTCAAAGAAAAGGATTATGGGTCTGGCACAAGGAAATGTTTGCAATGCTGTTAGTGATTGCTTCATATGAGATTGTTCCCTGGAACAGGTGACTCAGACCTTGCGTTGGCTGTAGTTTTGGGACAAGACATGAATTCTGATTTCTTACAAGATAGCCTGAATTCACCAACGCTATAAGGCTCTGTCTGGCAGAGCAATGCACACACGCACACATACATACACACAAGTGCTAGTCTTTCAGAGGTCAGCAGGTCCCTTTAACTGTCTTCACACTGACTTTGTGCTCCACAAGACCCATCAGGGAAGGCTTGCTCTCTCTGCAAAACCATTCTACCTTTCTCTGAGGTTTCGGATTTACTCTTTCTTTGTTGGATGCAGTGGAGGTTTATCAGATAACTAACATTATTTTGATACCATGTCTCGGTATGAAAACCTTTGTAAGGGCTATGATTTCTTTGTCAAAGTGGCACACTTCCCTTTTCTGTGTACCTTTTGATTGCAAATTAGGGGAAGTTCAGCAAAATACTCTAAGCAACTTTGTCAATTTTGTAGCTTGAAGGAACTCAAAACACATCCAGACAGCTAGAAGTTTTAACTAAACATTTCCTGTAATTCCATGTAGCTTCTCCATCCTTCAAGTCTCCTGAGGCTGCATAGTAAATACAAAGGCACTGTGAATAACACTGTTTGTTTCGAACAGCTGTGAAATGAGTCCACTGTGTATAATAATAAACAATGCAAACAACCAGAACTGAGTATTACTGTTAAATAAGTTGTGTGGTTGCAGGCATCTGATGTGCTGTGAGCTGTAGTGGTTTTATCACACTCTCTTCTTCCTTAATTATTTCCACTTGTGTCTCACTGTATAACCTGAGTCCTGTGTGTGATTTGGCACTCTCTAGAACTGAATGCTGTACCAGTTGGCATCATAGTTATCATGGTGGGGCTGGGATCCTAATTTTGATACCTTGTATCATGGCTTCACCAAGAGGAAGTCATGCTTGA